>NC_059102.1:131259306-131337120 GCF_020740685.1 Jaculus jaculus | reverse complement strand
TTTTATTATGCAATAGTTATAATAACCTCTCTTTCTTTTGTGTCCCTCCTTTTTTTTTTTTAAATCTCTAGCAAAAGAGAAGAGCTTGATGAAGGGTAATCAGAGCAGTGTGTCTGAGTTCATCCTCCTGGCTTGGGCTCCCTATCTGGCAAGAGCAGCAGGGCGTGTTCTTCAGCCTATTCCCTGCTATGTACCTGACCACAGTGCTGGGGAACCTGCTCATCATCCTGCTCATCAGGCTGGACCTCCACACCCCCATGTACTTCTTCCTCAGCCACTTGGCTTTCACTTACATCTCCTTCTCATCAGTGACCGCTCCAAAGATGCTCATGAATATGCTGATGCAGCGTCACTCCATCTCATACACTGGTCTACTTTTTCTTATTGTTTGGGTGTGTTGACAACTTTCTTCTCACTTCAATGGCCTATGACAGATATGTGGCTATCTGCTACCCTCTCCACTATAACACCATAATGAGTCAGAGCCTTTTTTTTTTTTTTTTGGTTTTTCGAGGTAGGGTATCACTCTAGCCCAGGCTGACCTGGGATTCACTATGGTGTCTCAGGGTGGCCTCGAACTCACACGCGATCCTCCTACCTCTGCCTCCCCAAGTGAGAGCCTCTGTTTTTGGTTATTTTCCTCTCCCAATGCCCTTGTGCACACACTTCTCTTTGCTCGCCTCTCTCTCTTTACAGACAACATTCTCCACCACTTCTCTGTGACCTGTCTGCCTTACTTACGCTCTCCAGCTCAGACACTGCCATCAATGAACTGGTTATTCTCACCTTAGCAGTGGTTGTCATTACTGTACCATTCATTTGCATTCTGGTCTCTTATGTTTACATTGGGGTCACCATCCTGAGAACTCCCTCCATCAAGGGAATCTGCAAAGCTTTGTCCACATGTGGCTCTCATCTGTCTGTGGTTTCTCTGTACTATGGAGCCATTATTGGGCTCTACTTTTTCCCTTCTTCTAGTAACACTAATGACAAGGATGTCATTGTGGCTGTGCTGTACACTCTGGTCACTCCCATGCTGAATCCCTTTATCTACAGTCTGAGGACCAGAGATATTAAAGGAGCTTTAGGAAATATTCTCAATAGAAGAAACTTTATAGTGTGATTAGTGTCATCTCCCCTAATTAACAGGATATGAGAGACCTCATTTCGTCATATGAATCTTCCTCTGAATTGCTGTGCCACTTTCTTCTCAGCCTATGTTTTACCTCAGAGTTACTTTTTGTCTCTGTTCAATTGCTTTGTGAACCTTGAGAGTCTTGGAAATTGTTTTTGAAAACATGTCTGCATACAATATTATCTTGGAGACATTTAAAATTTCTGCATCCCAGATTTCAGGGTTTATTTTTTTTTTTGTATACTATAGTAGACTTATACAAAAGCTATCTTTTCTTTCCAAATATAACAAAAATATTTTCTGCCAGAATCATTGTTTGTGTGTGTATATAATTTTGTGGTGGAGAATCACAAAGCCCAAAGGGGTGCTTGCTTGGGTTTTTTAATTATTGAAAATATATCTATTTATTGTTGAGGTTACAGGTAAAAGTTTCAAGTAGCAGGTTACTAATTAAGGAACTTAAAATTAATTTAGTACATCTCAGGGAAAACACACCTATCAGCTGTCAAGGTTCTATGTAAGAGGTTTAGGTTTTTCTAATTAGGGAGCTTAAAGAGAATACATGTGAAGAATTTTTCTAAAAGTTAATCATCAAAGGAGTTTACACTTGAAAGGTAATATGGACTTATCAGATCTAAAGTGAAGACAGGAATTAGAAAGTAACTCTGCTGGTACTTTTTTTTTTTTTTTTTTTTCGAGGTAGGGTCTCACTCTGGCTCAGGCTGACCTGGAATTCACTATGTAGTCTCAGGGTGGCCTCGAACTCACGGTGATCCTCCTACCTCTGCCTCCCAAGTACTGGGATTAAAGGCGTGCGCCACCACGCCCGGCTTCTGCTGGTACTTTGTACAGACTGTATATAGAGAGAAATAAAAGAGGGAGGGGAGGGAGAGAGAAAGAGAAAATTGCATAGCCAGGTCAGCAGCTGACACGTCAGCTTTAAAAAGAATAGGACATGAGCTAAAGAAATAGCTTAGTGGTTAAGGTGCTTGCCTACGAAACCTAAGGACTTAGGTTCATTTCCTCAGGACCCACATAAGCCAGATGCACAAAGTGGCACATGCTTCTGGAATTCATTTGCAGTGGCTGGAGACCCTGGCATGCCCATTCTCTCTCCCTGTCTCTCTGCCTCTTTCTCTCTTGCTCTCTTTCTCAAATAAATAATAAATACACTGAAAAAAAAAAGAATAGGACATTAGAGACTAATTGAAGACAGCATATATATATGGTTAATGAAATACATTTACTGCTAGGGATTATCCCCATGCTAGTAAGGCAGGTATGGAGTTGGTTATAGGTTCAACTTTGAATTTTAACATCTCCCCTCTTTCTGTTTTCTATAATCTTGATTTCCTCTAGGAACATTTTTGGGTAGGGAGTCCTTCATGGCCCAGTTCATGTGGCTGGATGCCTCAACAGTCCCAATTTGGTACTGGAGACCTGGAGGATTTCTGGAGAGCTGCTGGTCTTCAGTCCATGTTGGAAAGCTGATGAAACTTGGTTCCACTGCTGATGAAGGATAACCAAACATGATAGAAGCATATATGGGCAGCCCAGTAAAAGGCGCTCACCAGCACGTAGCACAGACCACCAGGAGCTATGTTCTCTCAGAACTATTTCCATCAGTTAATCCTTTCCAGGAGCAACCTCAGACAACCTAACAGGAATGTCTATGGATTACTAATCTCATGTGGACAACAGAACTTAATTATCACAGTGGGGTAGTAGTCATTATCTCCATCAGGACAGGTAGGTATCCAGTGGTCTCTGGTGATAGCCATGTCATTGAGGAAAGGGGGGAGGCTTCAGTATCCTCCCATGTAACTAAAGACAGGGATAGAGCATGCTGCTTAAAAAAACTGATGTGAGATCAAAGCATCAGAGAAAACTGAGTTAACTAAGAATGAGTCACTCTTATCATTACCAAAAGTAAGTGGACCAGGAAGAGTGGCTACATATACACATATACGTTCAATGGGAATGGTGTCACCATGAGAAAAGAGTTTGAATGGAAATGAGAATTCTGATAAGAGCTTGTCTGAGTGTTTAAAAGCACCAGGGTAAAATTGAAGAATAAGATTTGCAACATGGAGTCTGTGATTATGCTGAGAGAGCAAGCAGGGAAATATTTTAAGGTAAGGAGTGCAGCGGTAACTTCAGCCTGCAGAGTGTGGGCTGAGGGAAGGTGAACCTGTGAGACGAGGCTTTTTTTTTTTTTTTTTTTTTTTTTTGTCATGTAGCATGTCTCCTTTTTTATTTTCCTTAGCCATCAATAAGAACAGTTAAGGGGGCTGGAGAGATGGCTTAGCGGTTAAGTGCTTGCCTGTGAAGCCTAAGGACCCCAGTTCAAGGCTCGGTTCCCCAGGTCCCACGTTAGCCAGATGCACAAGGGGGCGCACGCGTCTGGAGTTTGTTTGCAATGGCTGGAAGCCCTGGCACACCCATTCTCTCTCTCTCCCTCTATGTGTTTTTCTCTCTGTGTCTGTAGCTCTCAAATAAATAAATAAATAATGAACAAAAAAAATTAAAAAAAAACTTAAAAAAAACCCAAAAATAAACAAATAAATAAAAATTATTATTAAAAAAAAAAAGAACTAGTTAGGCACCATTTATGGGATGTGGGAGACAATAAAATTTACTAAAGAAGGCATTCAACTGGGCAAGTACAAGAATGCATTGATCATGGGGTAAGGAGTACATAAAAGTTCCCAGTAGTAAGCCAGAGCAATTTGTCAAAGATTCAGAAAATTGAAGCTAAGATTCAGCTTCTGCCTTAGAGAGTCCAAGAAAAATAGAACCGCGCATCATGACCAGTGAGGAGAAGGAGTTGTGCTGGACATGGGAGGTGCAATGAGACTAAAATATTTGATATCTTTAGAGGCTGACCATTATTTAAAACCAGAACTGAGAGAGCAAAATATTTTTATCATCAGTATGGTAAAGGCACAGAAGAAAACAATCAATAATCAGATAAGAGCTCATTTCAAAGGCCATAAAAGCTAGATTTGGGATACAGGCTTTAATACTATCCATTAGAAGTAATAGGCATTGTTCTAAGGATATGCAAGAGTATACATTTATCTAGTTTTTAGGGATGGTGAAAATGAGTTATTGATTGAATTCATTCTTTTATCACCATATAAAATTTGCATTAATTTTCCCCTCTAAGGGGACATTGGTTCATCCAGACAGGTGGACCCTCAGTCCAAGATATTTTGAGTGGGGGAATTTTATTATCAGTCTCTTCCCCATAAAGTAATAGAGATGTCCATCACATAGGGGAAAAGGTGGCACACTTGCCATTTGAGTCGAGACAAGTAAGAGCATATTTGCTTTTATGTAGGAAGGCAGTCCCTCCTAATTCCAATGTTAAATGGCAAGCCTTTGTTAAAGGCCAAGGAGTTGACCATACATTGTTAGAAATAATCTGAAACTTCTGGCCTGGACTTCCAGTTAAAATAGAAGCATAGGAACCACTCCAAAGTTGCCTTGGGGAGAAAAAGCAAAAAAAAAAAAAAAGCAAAATACACTCTTCTATTAAAAAGGTGTAAAAGAAATTACCAATGGCAGCAGATAAGTAGGAGAGATCCAGAGCATCTAGAGCCCACAGAAGCAGGTAGAAGCAGCTCCAGCAGCAGCAGCACCAGGTCTGCGGGCGGCACAGCTGCAAGGCTCGGCCTGAGGCACAAGAAAAGCCAGGTGAGGGGATTCTCTACTAACAATGGCCTCCGCACAAACTCAAGAAATGTGAAGGGAGGACCGCAGTGACCAATGACCAATGGAGGAGAAGCTCATGAGGAAGAGGATCATGTGGAGAACTAGAGCCGCCATCCACAGCCTCCCCTCCCCCGCCCACCAGCGCAAGTGCCAGCAAGTACCAGAGACCTGGGGAAGGGAGCGTACCTATGTAGCACCCAGCACTAGTGAACAGAGCAGTGATCCAGTAACCCAGCCATCCTACCTGAACCCACAACACAGCAAAGAGGGACCCAAGCGAGAGTGCAGCCTGAGATCAAAACCATCCCCAAAGGTAACTGGGACTACACCAGGTCAGTGCCCACTAAATAAGCTTGGTATATAGGCTTGACTCGGAAGTGCTAATTGCACCTTCCATGTCAAGATAAATTATATGTTAAATCTGATGGATGGTCAGATTTGCCATTCTAAATAAACTATTATTTGTGGCTTGTTATTTGCTGCTTCCTGATTTATAGTGCCTTTGTTTCCTCGTCTTTTGTGTTCATTAGGGAAGGGTCTCACTTGGTCACAAGCTGACTTGGAACCTTCAACAGACCACAAATCTTAGCCTCCTAGTTGACAGGATTAAGGGTGTGGGACAACACACATCATAAGGGACTATGACTTGGTTAGAAGATCTGGTTGTCATAATACCTAGTTTTTCATACTCTGTGCTATTTTTCATTGAATGTATACATTGTTTAGTTAAATTTTAGAATCTTCCTGTATTTTGTTCCACTCAGCCTACTTGAATACTGTCATAGCAGTCAAACCCAACAAGTAGGGCCACTTTTGTAAGATACTCTGATAGTCTTAAGAGCCACACCTAGCACCTTCAGCTCCTACCCTGAAGATATATGACATCACATAAATTGATACAACTCATAATACTTCAGCTAACTAGAAAATCCAAGCATTAAATTAATCCAAGATGCAAAAATATATACATTATAACACAAGAAACACCAAAAATCAAGACAATATAAGTCCACCAAAAGTATTAATGCATCAGAAATGACCTCCAGTGAGAATGAGTTAAAGGAAATGCCTGAGAAAGATTTCAAAAGAATGATTAAAAATATGCCCAAAAAAGTTAAAGAGGAAATCAAAGGAATCAAAGAAGACATAGGAAACCAATTTAATGAAATAAAGAGGTCAATACAAGACATAAATAAGGAAATAGAAATATAAAGAAAAACCAGTCAGAATTACTAGTAATGAAGAACACAGTAAATAAAATTAAAAAACTGTAGAAAATCTGACCAGTAGAATGGATGAAGGAGAGGACAGAATATCTAAACTAGAAGACCAGGTGGCAGATCTAACATAGTCCAACAAAAGAAAGACAAAGTAATAGGAAAGTATAGATGGGAATTTCAAGATATTTGGGACACTATGAAAAGATCAAACATAAGAATACAGGTATAGTAGAAGAATTTCACTCCAAAGGCATAGTAGGTGTTTTCAACAAAATCACTGAAGAAAACTTCTTCCAAATCAGGAAAGAGATGCCAATTCAGATACAGGAATCCTTTAGAACACCAACCAGACAAAACCTGGAAAGAACCTCTTCTCACCATGTTATTATTAAATTACCAAACATACAAGCCAAAGAAAATACATTGTAAGCAGTTACAGTGAAAATCAAGTTAATACAAAGGCAAGTCCATCAGGATCACAGAAGATTACTCAACACAAACTTTAAAAGTCAGAAGGAGCCAGGTGTGGTGGCGCACGCCTTTAATCCCAGCACTCAGGAGGCAGTGGTAGGAGGATGGCTGTGAGTTCGAGGCCACCCTGAGATTACTTAGTGAATTCCAGGTCAGCCTGGGCTAGAGTGAGACCCTACCTCAAAAAAACAAAAATAAATAAATAAATAAATAATAAAAGCCAGAAGGTCTTGGAGTGATATATTCAAAGTTCTGAAAGATAAAACCTGCCAACCAAGGTTACTTTATCCTGCAAAGCTATCCATTCAAATAGACAGAGAAATAAGGACATTCTACAACAAATGAAGGCTAAAGGAGTATATGAAGACAAAATCAACTCTACAGAAAATACTTGAAAGAATCCTCCATGCTGAAGAGAAAAAAAAAGCACACATATAAAGGACCTCAATACTCAAATACTAGTTATTCAAGAGAGCAAAGGTAATATCAGAAGAACTACAAAAAAATGGCAAAATAAATACACACTTTTCAATAATATCTCTTCATATTAATAGCCTCAATGCCCCAACCAAAAGACATAGGTTTGTAGACTCAGTTAAATAGCAGGATCCTTCAATTTGTTGCCTCCAAGAAACTCACCTTTGTACAAAGGATGCACACTATCTTAGGGCAAAAGGTTGGAAAATGGTGTTTCAAGCAAATGGGCCTAGAAAACGAGCAGGGGTTGCTATCCTAATATTTGACAAGATTGACTTCAGTCCAACATTAGTTAGGAAAGATAAGAAAGGTCACTTTATATTGATTAAAGGCACACTCCAACAGGAGGACATTACAATCCTAAACATATATGCACCTATCATGGGGGCTCCCAAATTCATCAAACAAACTCTATTAGAACTAAGGTCACAGATAACACCAAACACAGTTGTAATTGGTGACTTCAACACCCCACTCACATGAATTGACAGATCATCCTGTCAAAAAATAAACAGAGAGGCATCTGGATTAAATGAGGTCATAAAATGGACCTAACAGATATGGACAGCACATTTCATCCAAATGCTGCAGAATACACATTCTTTTCAGCAGCACAAGGAAAATTTTCTAAAATAGACCATATATTAGGACACAATGCAAACCTTAACAAATAAAGGAAAATTGAAATAATTCCTTGCATTCTATCTGATCGCAATGGAAACAAACTATAAATCAATAGCAACAAAAGCTGTAGAACATACACAAAATGATGGAAATGAAACAATACATTACTAAATGATGAATGGGTCAATGAAGAAATCCAGAAGGAAATTTAAAAAATTCAAATTCATAGAGTCAAATGATAATGAGATGAGAATACACATACCAAAACCTTTGGGACACAATTAAGGCAGTTCTAAGAGGGAAATTTATAGCTTTAAGTGACTATATTAAGAAATTAGAAAGGTCTCAATGACCTAATGCTTCACCTTAAAGCCTTAGAAAAAGAAGAATAAGGCAAACTGAAAATCAGTAGACAGGGAGAAATAATAAAGATAGGGCAGAAATTAATGAAATATAAACCAAAAAAAAAAGAAAAGAAAAAGAAAATCCAAAGAATCAATGAAACAAAAGGTTGGTTCTTTGACAAGATAAATAAGATTGATGAACCCTTAGCAAATCTGACCAAAAGAAAGAGAGAAGAGACACAAATTAATAAAATTAGAGATGAAAAAGGCAGCATCACAACAGATACCAGAGAAATTCAAAACATCATAGGGACATACTATAAGAACATATACTCCACTAAGTATGAAAATCTGAAAGAAATGGATGATTTCCTTGATTTATATAACCTACCTAAATTAAATCAAGGTTAGATTAAGCACTTAATAGACCTATAACAAGTATAGAGATCCAAACTGTTATCAAAAATCTCCCAACTAGGCTGGAGAGATGGCTTAGCGGTTAAGCACTTGCCTGTGAAGCCTAAGGACCCTAGTTCGAGGCTCCATTCTCCAGGACCCACATTAGCCAGATGCACAAGGGGGCACACATGTCTGGAGTTTGTTTGCAGTGGCTGGAGGCCCTGACATGCCCATTCCCCCCCCCTCTCTCTTTCTCTCTCTGCCTCTTTCTCTCTCTGTCTGTTGCTCATAAATAAAAATGAACAACAACAACAAAAATCTCCCAACTGAAAACAGTCCAGGCCCAAATGGATTCACTGGTGAATTTTACCAGATGTTCATGGAAGAACTAACACTAATGCTTCTTAAACTTTTCCATACAATAGAAAAAGAAGGAATCCTAGCAAACTCCTTCTACAAAGCCAGCATCACCCTGATACCAAAACCAAGCAAATATAGAACAAAAAAAGAAAATTACAAACCAACCTCTCTCATGAGTATAGATGCAACAGCATACAAGAATATATCAGAAAGATCATTTACCCTGACCAAGTAGACTTTATTTGAGAGATGCAGGGATGGTTCAATATAAGCAAATTGATAAATGTAATACATTATATAAATGGACTTAAGGGACAAAAATCACATGATCATCTCATGAGATACAGAAAAAGCATTTCACAAAATCCAACATTTCTTCATGATAAAAGTTCTACAGAGACTGGGAATAGAAGGAACATATCTCAACATAATAAAGGCTATATATGACAAGCCTACAGCCAACATATTACTAAACAGGGAAAAACTGGAAGCTTTTACACAAAAATCAGGAACAAGATAAGGGTGTCCACTGCCTCCAATTTTATTTAATATAGTACTGGAAGTCTTAGCCATAGCAATAAAGCAAGAGACACACATAAAAGGCATACAAATTGGAAGGAAAGAGGTCAAGCTATCATTATTTGCAGATGACATGATTCTATATATAAAGGGCCCTAAAGACTCAACCAGCACACTGTTAGAGATGGTAAACACCTATAGCCATGTAGTAGGATACAAAATAAACACATAGAAATCAGTAGGCTTCCTATATGCTAACAACAAACACACAGAGGATTAAATCAGAGAAGTACTCCCATTCACAATTGCATAAAAAAATAAAGTACCTTGGAATAAACCTAACGAAGGAAGTGAAGGATCTCTACAATGAAAACTTTAAAACACACAAGCAAGAAATTGCAGAAGACACTAGGAAATGGACATCTCTTGCCTTGGACCGGAAGAATCAATATTGTGAAAATGGCAATCTTACCAAAAGCAATCTACACATTTAATGCAATCCCCATTAAAATTCTAGTGGCATTCTTCACGGAAATAGAAAAAAAAATCCAAAACTTCATTTGGAAGCATAAAAAAAAATTGAATATCTAAAACAATATTGAGCAACAAAAATAAAGCTGGTGGTATCACCATACCTGATTTTAACCTATACTACCATAGTAACCATAGTAACCAAAACAGCATGGTACTGGCACAAAAGCAGACATGTAGATCAATGGAACAGAATAGAGGACCCAGATGTAGGTCCAGGTAGCTATAGCCACCTGATCTTGGACAAAATTACTTATTGGAGAAAAGACAACCTCTTCAGAAAATGGTGCTGGGAAAACTGTATCTGTAGAAGGATGAAAATAGATCCTTCTCTCTCTTCATGCATAAGAATTAAGTCCAAATGGACTAAAGACCTTAATATCAGACCTGAAACTCTGAAACTGCTAGAGGAAAAAGTAGGGGAAACCCTTCAACATACTGGTCTTGGCAAAGACTTTCTGAATATAACCCCAGTTGCTCAGGCAATAAAACCAAAGATTAACTGCTGGGACCTCATAAAATTACAAAGACTTTGTATGGCAAAGGACACTGTGAATAAAGCAAAGAGGCAACCTATAGAAAGGGAAAAATCTTTGCCAGCTATATATATTATAGAGGATTAATATCTAGGGTATACAAAGAACTCAAGGCAGGCATGGTGTCACATGCCTTTAATCCCAGCACTTGGGAGGCAGAGGTTAGGAGTATTGCCATGAGTTCGAGGCCACCCTGAGATGACATAATGAATTTCATGTCAGCCTGAGCTACAATGTGACCTTACCTCAAAAAAAACAAATAACAAAAAAAAGAACTCAAAAAATTAAACAATAAGAAATCAAACAAACCAATTAAAAAATGGGCTATGGAACTAAATAGAGAATTCTCAAAAGAAGAAATTCAGATGGCATATAAACATCTAAAAAAATGTTCTACATCCCTAGTCACCAGGGAAATACAGGTTAAAACTACATTGATATTCCATTTTTACTCCTGTCAGATCATCATGAAAACAAATGACTATAAATGCTGGTGAGGATGCAGAAAAAGAGAAACCCTTCTACACTGTTGGTGGGAATGCAATCTGGTCCAGCCATTGGGGAAATCACTGTGGAGGTTCCTGAGACAGCTAAAAATAGATCTACCATATGACCCAGCTATAGCACTCCTAGGCATATATCCTAAGGACTCATTTCACTACATCAGAGATACTTGCTCAACCATATTTATTGCTGCTGTATTCACAATAGCTGGGAAATGGAACCAGTCTAGATGTCCCTCAACTGATGAGTGGATAATGAAGATATGGCACATTTATACCATGGAGTTCTACTCAGCAGTAAATAAAAATGAAGTTAGGAAATTTGCAGGAAAATGATGGATCTGGAAAGGATTATACTAAGTGAGGTAACCAGGACCAGAAAACCAAACATCGCATGTTCTCTCTCATATGTGGATCCTATCTATAGATGATTGGACTTCTGTGTGAGTAGGAAGCAAACTCAGTAGCAGAGGCCTGTAAGCTAGAAAGGAAATATAAAGGTAATAGAAAGGAAGGGAGGTGGGACTTAATTGGATGGTATTGTATATATGTAAGTAGAAGAATAGATTAATGGGGATGAAAAAGACCTAAATGAGGTCAGGGGAAGAGACTGAGTAAAAGAAAGGTGGAGGGAGGGCTAATCAAAATCTAAGAAGATATAAATAAGTCATATTGAAACCTACATTTTTGAACAATGAAACACACAGAAACCATAGATTGTTACTAAAAAATTTTCAGTGCCAGGGATGGGATATCTTCCAGTATGTTGTTGGCCAGAGAGGTCCCTGATGCCCCAAAACATTACAGGCCATTGCCAATACCCTTGGTTTCCCACCAGGAATAGATGGTAAGACCCTATTGCTGAAAACTCCACATACTTGAGCTGCAAGGCCACTGAGAAATCCTGCTGGAACTGAGCTGAAAACCTCTTCCATGTAGAACAACTGACAGAAAGCTGGAAGAAGCCATTCTGCACACAGTTCTATGGGAGAAAGAGCAATCACCAGTGAAGATACTCAACAGTGGACACTGCAAGCCTTATATTTGGCCAACCAGGCCAAATGGGCCAACAGGTGCAATAGTGGTACACCTGTCATGATGGAAATCAACTGCCCTCTAATTGGACTGGAGGCCCGCTCCATGGGAGGAATACATCCCTGATACTGAAAACCTACAACAGGGGTAGCTATGAGCCCTAGCAGTTTAATGTATGCTTCTGTCTGGCTAAATGTATATACTATGCTTATCAAACTGCCCAGTAAGCACTTCTCTTAATATTCACACCCATATATTATTAATGCTACTCTCTCATCTTTTCAGATGGTAGTGACCTTGGGATGACTCAGAAGGCATCATGGTGCTGGGAAGAAGTGACCGGAGTGCTCAGCACTGCAATATGTGTATCACACTTTCCAAGGCTCAGGGTCCATTGTAGAAGAGATGCAGAAAGAATGTAAGACGCAAAGGAAGGGTAGGACTCCTTACAACATACTCCTCCAGACACAAAATGGCCTGGCTATTCATGACCTCACAGTGCCTGACACTGCATACACAAGACCATCATAATAGGAGGACAAGATCATGACATCAAAATAAAAGGGAGACTGATTGAGACAGAGAGGGGATGCGATGGAGTGTGAAATTTAAAAGGGGAAGGTAGGGGGAGGGAGGGCATTACAATGGATATTGCTTACAATCATGGATGTTGTTAATAAAAACTAAATTAATTTTAAAAAGAAATAATCTAATAACTGCATCAGTATCTAAAATTCCTTGGAAGGAATGTCCATTTATATTTAGGGTAAGTGTAGGTGGGGACTCTAGAATAGGGACCATTTAGCATGCCAATGGGAGATCTTTAGCAGAGGCATTCTGGTGCCCTCTAGGGGGAGAATAGGGTCATAGAAGAATTCGTGCCAACTCAGTGCCTGACCCCATAGACTCCAGATCATCTCATAATGTAAAATACACTCTATCCAACTTCAAAAATTCCCACAGTCTTTACCATTTTTAACACTTTTAAAAGTCCAAATTTTCATCTGAGATTCAAGACACTCTCTTAAATGTGTGCCTTGTAAAACCAAAACACAATTTACACCCTTCAACACCTAGTGGCACAGAGTAAATATTTCCATTGTAAAAGAAGGCATCAGGAGAGACTGGGCCAATGCAAGTTCAATAACCAGCAAACAAACATCAAATATCTTCAGTTCAAAGTACAACATTTGTAACAAAGTCTCTGGGATCCAGTTCTGCCCCACCAGCTGGGCAGCTCACAGGCAGGGGAAAGCTCCATCCCCAGCCAGCTGTTCTCTTTGGCAGCTGTCCCACAGTCCTGGCATCTCCATGTTCCTTGGGTTTCCACTGCAACCCATGGTTCATCTTCATAGCGCCACATGACAGCTTTCCTGTACCTCCCTCAGGGGTCAGCCCTCCTTCACATTACCTCCCAGGCTGTTCTTTGTAAGCAGGGTTTCCACAAATGGCGCCAGGCTTTTGGGACCCTTTCCAAGTTGTCCCACTGCAAAGCACTAGGTTTCTCCTTATTGGGACAAACAGCTGCAGACATTTTTTGTCTAGCTCAGGCTGACCTGGAATTCACTATGTAGTCTCAGGGTAGCCTTGAACTCTTGGTGATTCTCTTACCTTTGCCTCCCAAGTGCTGGGATTAAAAGTGTGTGCCACCACGTCTGACTTAGCTGCAGACATTTTTTCGTCTGCATTTTCCTAGTCCAAAAATTTATTTCACACGCCTTTCCTCAACAACTGTACATTTTTGCTGTCTACCCTATAACCCCTAGCATTGTAAACCTAACCCTAAACTCTATCCCGAGTACTATCTTCTAACCCTATAGAACAACCCTAAACCTAGCATTAACTTGACCCCTATCCCTGACATAGCCCTAACCCTAACTGTCTAACTGTAACACAGCATCCCAACCCCTATCTCTAACCCCTAACAAAGCCCTTCTAATCTTATCATTTTCCAAAAGTCCACCCCTGTGCACTTTTTCATTGAGGACAAACCAATACACTTATCTTTGAGAGACACTTTAGATTCCACTCATTACATGTTGTACTTCTATCTACTAATGGAAGAATGATGATCCGGATTATATGTTATCACTAGTTTATATCATACTTCCAACAGGGACTCAGGGGGGAAAGATGTCCTTTCCTAGGTAGGCTGATGGGAAACATGCCCACCAGTGTCCCTTTTCCCATTTTCTCCAGGAGATAGATTTCATTCAAACAACCCATCTAATTGAAAACAGGGACATTTCTTTAAGGGAACAACTTGGTGGCATAAAGCAAACAGAAAATCTTAGGAATAGGCAAAGTTAAGTGCTAAACTGACAGAAGGCAATACAGCTGGTGGTGGTGGTGGGGAACCTTGAACATGAGAGGTCAATGGTATAAGGGTTTTAATTTGGAGAAGGGAAAGACAGAACACAGGGTATCAATAGGTAAACTTAGGAAACAAGTCAATGGAATAAATAGTAAGACCAAAGTAGTTTAGGCTTGACTGGTCTGGGTTTTACTGTGGCTCACGCTGACCTGGAATTCACCATGTAGTCTCAGGGTGGCTTTGAGCTCGTGGCAAACCTCCCATCCCTGCCTCTTGAGTGCTGGAATTATAGGTGTGTGCCACCATGCCTGACTGGTCTGGGAAGTCTTAAAGAAAAACAAGGAGGGGCTGGAGAGATGGTTAAGTGGTTAAAGGTACTTGTTTGTAAAGCCTGACAGCTGGGTTTCTACTCCCCAGTATCCACGTAAGGCAAAATGCAAAGCAGTGCATGTGTTTGGAATTAGTTTACAGTGGCAGGAGGCCCTGGTGTACCAATAATCATCATAATCACTGTTTGCCTCCTTATCTCTGTTTCAAGTAAATAAGTTGCATAAAACTTTTTTTTTTTTAAAGAGAAAAGCATGGAAAGATGGCTCAGTGGTTAAAGGTGCTTTCTTTCAAAGCCTAACAACCTGGGCTTGATTCCCCAGTACTCACATAAAACTAAATGCACAAAGTGGTGCATGCATCTGGAGTTCATTTGCAGTGGCAGGAAGCCCTGGCATACCCACAGTCACTTTGTCTCTCTCTAAAATGAATAAATAACTTAAAAAAAAGAAAAACAAAGATTGCAAGTAGACCACAGGCAAGCTCAAGTGAACTGCCCAGTGTCTTTTCTCCTTTATCCAGGATCTTTTTTCCTGGGTTCACACAGGCAAGTAACCTTGACTATTCCTACTGCCTTTTCTTACTGACAGGCTGAGTAATTTAAGAACTGCATTCTTTATGGATGGCTATGCCTGTGAGGTGTCATAGACATTACGATTAGGGAAAGAGATAAAACAATGTTTCTTTTTTCCCTTAGATGGGCAACAAACCCATCAGTGGCTTATACCTCTTTGGAATAACACCAGCTTGACTATCAGAATTTTAGAAAGCAATTAATCATCTGTTCCAGGACATGGCCTGAAAAACAGTTCAATAATCTGGCCTATTGCTTTCCATTTTCTATCCAGAGTGTACGCCCCAAACTTGTTAACCCAAGTAGCTATATTAGTACAAGATTTCTCTATAAGAACCTCAAGCCTTAGACTTTGATATCGGATCCAGAGAAGTGACCAATCCCTGACATGACTGCCCTTTGGCAATGAAGATAGACAACAAAACAGACTGACAAAATGAGACAGATTAACAGATCCCCTTTTTCCTTCAGATAAGGATAGTAACTTTTCATCTTGCTGATGTAATTGGGTCATGTGGGTTTCTGTCTTCATGTAATTGTGTCATTCTATGCTAAATTGTAAAAACATAACCCAGTCTCCCTCTAGAACTTTCCAAAAAACTAAACTTGTGGATTCATAACTGATAAAAGTGATGGGTTTTTAATGCTATATGAGACACCTCAAAACAAGTATCCCTTAGTTGCTAAATCTCAGAACCAACTAGTTATTGCTTGGAATAGACATCTTCAAAGATCCTACCCATCCTCTGTAAAAAGATTTCGTTAGGTAACACCAACTTCTCAGTGTTTTACAGATGCAGAAAACATCAGAAAGGGTTGTGTAAGACCAGGAACAAGAAATCAATCTGCACAAGGTTCAAGGGCCAGGCACAGATGTTAAATTCTTGGGGTTTTATTATGAGGAAGGTGAAGATACCTGAAAAAGTGATTGAGAAAATCCTACAACAGCCTATGCCTATAAACATAAAACTACCAGGCAAGGAGTTTAATGTAAAAGGCACCCTGATGGAAGGGAAGAAGGCAGGCCCAAAAACCATAAGATTATTAAACAAATTTCAGTGCTAGGGATAGACTACCTTCCTACACCTACGTGCTGTTGTTCAGTCCCCCTCAGTACTAATTGCATACCAGAACTCGATGTTAAGACCCTACCGCAGAAAACAGTGCATGCTCTGACTGCAGGACACAGAGAAATCAAACTGGGACTGACCTAGAGGCTTCTTCCTTGCTGGCCTTGGTAGTCGGAAGGTTCTCTGCAGGCTGCTGGGAGAATTGTAGCAAACAGTCCTGCTCATCCATGGACAGTGTGTTAATGCCATCAGCATGCCACGCAAGAGGCTAGTGAATTGTGGCACAACTGTTCTGATAGCCACCAACTTTTAAACCTGCCCACAGGGTCAGGAACCCAAGTTTGAGACCATAAGCCAGGCCAAAAAGTTGTGGCTGGAAGGGCCACTGGACACAAGGGGGGAGGCTACTATTGACTCATTAAGTGGACATGATATACTAATCACATTGTCTTCTAAATATCCCATGCTTATGCCTATAGATTTTACTGCTGTCAGGGAAGCTGCTTTTTGCAGTGGGTGGTGGTCATTACAGAGTCCTAAGTGACTGCTCCTGTGGCACAGGGGTGGCATGGTCAGTACTAACAGGAAGAACTAGATTACTGAAGAGGAGACAAAAAGAACCTAAGAGGCAGGACGAGGTGTGGCATGTTGTGGGAAACTATCCTCCATGTTTGGCATTTGAATACTAAAGTCCGAGTAAACATTCCTTTGTAGAGGGAAGGGGACTTAGGATATGAGGCATTAGCACGACCTGCCTTCGGTCTCTCCGGGATCACCTGACCTGAGTACATGCGTCCACGTGTGGGTTTCGCACACGTCCTCCGCGCAGGTCCGCGTGTGGGTGGGGGCGGGGCTTCCCCGGGAGTCATTTCCTCCGCCACTAGGGCGCAGCGGCGTCAGTCTGCCCTGCGGGGGGGGGGGGGGGGGGGGGAAGAGGGAGGGGGTGTCAGGGCACAGGCCTTCCCAAGGATCAAGTGTTTTAACAATCGCTGGAGGCAGGATGACTCTTCTTCCGGTGGTGTAAATAACCCCAGTTAAGCCCACTGGTTCACCAAACTGGATTTGGGAGAAAGCAAGGGGGGGGGGGGGGATGGGAAATAATTGACGTGGGAGTGGACTTGAAAATTGAACGCAGTTTGGAGAAATATCACAAAATATTTTTTTCAAATATGTTAGGTTTCTAGTTTGCTATTCTACTGTCCACTATTCTGAAATTATCTTTCATTTTAGGAATTTCCTTGTTATCAGGATAAGCAAGACAAATACACACATGCACACGCACACACTACTATTACTATTATGGCTCTTACCTCCTGATGTTTATCATTAAATTGTAATGTTCAGGCAGTTGTTTACACAGACATGAACCTGCCCACTTTTCTAAATCAAAAAGTATAATTTAAGCCGGGTGTGGTGGCGCATGCCTTTAATCCCAGCACTTGGGAGGCAGAGGTAGGAGGACTGCCTTGAGATCCAGGCCACCAGGAGACTCCATAGTGAATTCCAGGTCAGCCTGAGCTACAGTGAGACCCTACCTTGAAAAGAAAGAAAGAAAAAAAAAAAGGATATTTGTTTTCTTATTTTTGTGGAAAGGGAGAATAAGAACAGAAACACCAAGGCCTCTTGTTGCTGGAAACAAATTCCAGATGCATGCACTGTGTTGTACTTATGGCTTTACGTGGGTACTGGAGAATTCAATTCAGGTCGTCAGGCTTTGCAAGCAATTACCTTGAAGTGCCAATCCATTTCTGTAGCCCCCAAAGTATAATCTTCTCTTTCCTCCTTTTTATCTCTTCTCGGAATGATTGCCCTGACACTTTTGGCTTTTTCATTGTTTCCTCAATAAATCCCCTTTGCTTTACCCACACAGACAAAACCTGTAATATTCCATGAAAATCAAAACCAAAATGTATGTGCTTCATAAGTGACAAAGGGTAACATATGAAAATAGATTTATATCCCTATACAATAATCCGCTCTTGTAAGTACTGTACCTTTCCAGCAACTAAAAACAGGAAGAAAAATAAATTTTTATTAATAATGTTCTCTAAAATCATTTAACTTTAATGACAGTGTAAAAAAAAGGATTACTAGAGATATTATTTTACTTAATCACGACTGTGTTGTTACCATTTGAATAGAATCTTGATTATTATAGTTTAATGCTTGTGGCATAGCAATCCATTTAGTATATAACAACTTTAGCACATTCACTCTTAGTTTTAAAACATGTTTTGCATAGTCTGAATTTGGCAATCTCTTCAAAGAATAGACTGAAAACTCTCAACATTAAGGTAAACAAGATACAATGATCTATGTAAGAATTGTTTTCTTATTGTCTCCCACCGCCCCCGCCGCGGGTCCTAGCAGTTCGGGCGGCGGGAGGCGCAGGTCCCAGGCTGTCCGCGAAACCGGCTCCTGCGAAAGTGGAAGCGAAGCCAATAAAAGCAGCGGGAAAGGATAAACCTTCAGACAAAAAAGTGCAAGCAAAAGGGAAGAGGGAGCAAAGGGCAAGCAGGCTGAAGTGACTAAGCCAGAGACTAAAGAAGACCTACCTGCCGAGAACGGAGAGGCAAAGAGCGAGGAGAGTCCAGCCTCTGAGGAAGCGGGAGAGGAAGACGCCAAGGCTGAGTAGTCATCCACCGTGTCCATCAGCATCCCTGTCTCCTTCTTGTACAATCCAGAGGAATATTTTTTATCAACTATTTTGTAAATGCAAGTTTTTTAGTAGCTCTAGAAACATTTTTTAAAAGGAGGGAATCCCACCTCATCCCATTTTTTAAGTGTAAATGATTTTTTTTAAGAGGTGAAATCATTTGCTGGTTGTTTATTTTTTGGTACAACCAGAAAATAGTGGGATATTGAATTATGGGAAGCTTTGACTATCTTGGGTGTCAGCTTAACATTCCATAGGTGGGGGGTTAGTTTTATATCATACAATACAAAGCATACTAAATGGCAATTTGGAGTCACATTTGTGCATTTAATATGTCTTGAATATTTTCAATTACTCCTAGTCTGTGTTTTTAGTAGAGCCGTTTCCTAAGAAAAAAAAACAAAAAAACCACTCCTTGGTCACTGCCCTGTTGTCAGCACTGTGTGCCTCTGTGACATCTCTAGTCGTGGTAGTCCAGTGTTCTTAATAATTTTGATAACGTACTGTGAAAGATGAAAAATTTGCATTTGCAGTGTGTATGATACTAAAATTGTGAACCAGTGGGAGTTGAGTAGAGATTGTGAGCATTTGAAGATGTTTGTACATGAGAGCCTAATAAGGAAAAATGCCTCTAAGATTGAAGCTGGGTGTCACTGGAATAACTTCTAAAGAAACAATACATGGTCTTTAGATTTTTGGTACGTGTGTTAAGACTTGTGTACAATTGAAATGTTTGTGTACTGTTCCTCAGCACCAATAAAAGTATGAAAATTAAAAAAAAGAATTTCTTATTTTCAAGAGTAAGGATATTAAGTTTAGATTTATAACAAACATATCCTTTCAAACATGACTTATATGCACTATTCTCTGACATCTGTGAGGATTTTTTATTTCCACTAAATTTTAAGCAAGTTACAGATGGTCACATTCTCAGTTATGTACTGGATTTCTTTCCAGAAATAACTGTCTTTCTTACATAAAGATATGAAGTATGAATGATGGCTTTGCTGATCTTTACATTGTAGATTTTTTTTTCCAAAGAAATATTTTCTCCCTATCTTGTAAGGTATGTATTTTGGCTAAAGGTCTTTTCACAGTCATTACATGTATGAGGTATATATATAATTCAAATTCTTGGTCAAACAAATTTGAAAAAAAGAAAAAAATGTCGTCACATATTGACATTAGGAGAGCTTCTTTTCCGTATGAATTCTGTGAAGAGGTAGAAGCCTTGAGCACATGAAAAAGGCTTTACTGCACTTTTTACATCTGCAGTGCTTCTCTCACCCCAGGAAAAATCATGTAATGGTGAACACCTGACTTTTCAACATACATGATCTGTGTAGAATGAGTTGTGAGCTTTTATTAAAAGCATGGCTACAATCATTACCTTTGTACAGCTTCTCTTTTGTATGAAGTCTGAACTCCTGCTAAAGGTTTGGCCACACTATGCATTCATTGGGTCTGTCATGAGTATGAATTCTCTGGTCAAGGTCAAAGATGACAATCAAGGCAGGCTATTACAACACTAAATCTGCTCCCAACACACTTTCTACAGAGAAGACTCCTCCTCCCAAGTTGCCATCAGTTGTGTCTCAAGCATTTAGAAGACATGAGTTTAATGGTGGGGGGGTTGGGGGAGAAACGACACATTACTCAAACCACCACATCTTGCCCCTGGTCCCCATAAATTGATGACCATCTATGATATAAAATGCAATGTGTTCAGTCCAACCTTAAAAGTCCTCTAGTTTTTTCAATCCCAATACTGTTCAAACATTCCCAATGTCCAAGGTCTCTTAACCGTTAGCTGTTAAGCCAGAAATGCATAATAGCAAACAGCAAAAGGCGACATTGGGCAAAACAAGGAAAGAATAAACTGACACAAGATCTAAAACAATCAGGGCAAACATCAAACCCTGTAGCTCCAAGTCCAACAACTCTAACCAATGATGAAGTCTCTGGAGTTCCAATTCTGCCCCTGCAATTGGACTATTAATATCCTGGGGAACAATCCATGCCAAGCCAGCGGATCTCCTTGGCAGCTATCCTACAGACTTGGCTGGGTTCTCCACTGCAACCCATGGTTCATTTCCATGGCTCCGTCAGTCTCCACGCAGGAATTTTCAACAACCCTGACTAACACTGCCAGTGGCCATTTCCAAAAAGCAAATCTGTGTTACAAATCCAATAATCCTCTTTTTTTCTGCATTTCTTAGGCTACCACAGTGCCAGGAGGGCTACCAAATTTTTTAATCCATGCAGAAATAAAGAAAACTTTGAAAATCAGGATACTCCTTTAGCACTCAGGCCTCCTACTTCCAAAATAATCGACATTCTACTGTCCCAATGATGTACATCTAACCCAATGTCAATAACTAATCTTTCTAATAATTGCAGCTGAATGGCCACTGTATGACAACTGAAACTTTCAATTCTGTGTCATATCCTTCAGCTCACAACAGTCCAATTCCACACAATACAACCCTGCACGTTATCAGGACACAGGCACAATGCATCAAGCCTTTCATACAAACTTCTTCTAGTCCAGTCTAGATGAAGCTCATTCTTCCCTTCCTAAGGCCAAGCCTGCAGAGTTTGATAGTACCTACTGCATTTAGGTCTTTCAACTCTCACCAGAACAGTCTATCAATTTCTCCCTACAGCATTGCAAGGTATCTATGAGACCAGGTTTTCAAATTCTTCCACATTTCTCCTGAAAATCAGTTCTAAAAGGCCAAAAGCCAGAGTCTGGTTTCTAGCAGCAATGACCCCACAACTATGGTACCAATTTTCCATAGTTACCTCTCATTACTGACAATAAACAGCAGATGACAAGCAGATTATGGGAAGAAGGTTGTTTATTTTGGCTTACAATTTTGAGAAGACTCTCCATAATAGCAGGAGAAATATGGTAGTGCAGAGGCTAGACATTACCTGCTTGCCACAGCAGGTGGCACATGCAGGCAAGTGAGCCAAACACTGGGAAGCAAGGGGCTAATAAACTATTAAACCACCCCTGGCAGCACACCTCCTGCAGCAAGGCTCCACCTCCCAAATCGCCATCAGCTGGGGATCAAGGACTCAGATCACATGAGTTTTTGGGGACACCTGATTCAAACCACCACATAGGGTTTCTCTCCAGTATTAAAAAAAATTTATTTATTTGAGAAAGAGAGGAACAGGCAGATAAGAGAATGGGCATGCCAGGACTTCTAGCCACTGCAAACAAGCTCCAGATGCATGTGCCCCCTTGTGCAACTGGCTTACATGGCTACTAGGGAACTGACCAGCATTCTTAGGCTTCGCAGGCAAATGCCTTAACTGCTAAGCCATTTACCCAGCCCTCTCTCCAGTATTAGTTCTTTGGTGTACCACATAAGGACTGACCACATGTGAAAGACTTGATCACATCCTTTATATTGGTAGGTTCTCTCTCCGGAATGAACTCTGGAGGTCAGTAAGGTTGTAATATCCTCCAGAAGTTTTGACATTTTCTTTATATTTTTAGGGTTTCACTCCAATATGAATCCTATGACATTGATTCAGAATTAAATCATTGTTAAAGGTTTTTACACACACTGTTTATGGGGGTTCTCTCCACTATGAATATTTGTTGTGGAGCAAGGTTTTAAATCATACTAAAGGTTTTACCACACTACATTTTCAGTGCTTCCTTCCAATGTAAGTTATGTAAGGGTGGGACACCTGGTACAGGATTTGCCACATTTTCAATCATCACTGCTTTAGTGTCCAATACAGAGTGAGCTTTAAAAGCTTGACTACTATCATTACATTTGTAGGGCTTCCCTCTGGTATGAATCGTGTGATGACGTCGGAGGTGTTCATTCATCTTGAAGGTTTTGCCACATTCTTGACACTGATAGGGTCTCTCTCCAGTATGAATTCTGAGATGTTGCTTTAGGCATACAGTAGTTTTAAAGGCTCTGCCACACTCTTTACATTTGTATGGCTTCTCTGTAGTATGAACCGTGTGATGTTGACTGAGGGTTGAACTCTGGTTAAAGGCTTTGCCACACACTTTGCATTTGTATGGCTTTTCTCCACGATGAATAGATTGGTGTCGAGTAAGATTTGAAATAATAAGAAAGGTTTTACCACACTCTTTACATTCAAAGGGCTTTTCCCCAGAATGGATTTTCTGATGCCGATGAAGTATTGAAATAGTGACAAAGGTTTTACCACACTCATTACATGCAAAGGGCTTCTCTCCACTATGGATTTTCTGGTGTCGAGTAAGGGATGAATTATTCTTAAAGACCTTGCCACATTCTTTACATTTGTATGGCTTCTCTACACTATGAATTTTCTGGTGTTGATTAAGTTTTCCTGCAGTATAAAAGCTTTTACCACACTCTTTACATTTGTAGGGTTTCTCTTCACTATGAATTTTCTGGTGTAGAGTAAGATATGAATAAGTTTTAAAGGCCTTGCCACATTCTTTACATTTGTAGGGCTTCTCTACACTATGAATTTTCTGGTGTTCAGCAAGTTTTGCAGCAGTATAAAAGCTTTTGCCACATTCTTTACATTCAAAGGATTTCTCTCCACGATGAATTTTTTGATGTATAGGAAGGTATGAATAACTCTTAAAGGCCTTGCCACATTCTTTACATTGGAAGGGTTTCTCCCCAGTATGAATTTTCTGGTGTTCAGCAAGGTATGAAATCATAGCAAAGGCTTTACCACAGTCTTTACACACAAAGGGTTTCTTTCCAGTATGAAGATACTCATGTCGAGTGAGGATTGACTTTCTGTAAAAGGCCATGCCACATTCATTACATTTGTAAGGCTTCTCTTCACTATGAATTTTCTGGTGTACAGTGAGGTATGAGTAATTGTTAAAGGCCTTGCCACATTCTTTACATTTGTAAGGTTTCTCTCCACTATGAATTTGCTGGTGTCGAGTAAGTTTTGTAGTAGTAAAAAAGCTTTTACCACACTCTTTACATGCAAAGGGTTTCTCTCCAGTATGAATTTTCTGGTGTACAGTAAGGTATGAATAATTGTTAAAGGCCTTGCCACATTCTTTACAAGGAAAGGGTTTCTCTCCACTGTGAATTTGCTGGTGTCTAGTAAGTTTTGAAGCATCAAAAAAGGTTTTACCACACTCATTACATGCAAAGGGCTTCTCTCCAGTATGAATTTTCTGATATTGAGTAAGAGATGAATTATTGTTAAAGGCTTTGGCACCTGCTTTACATTTGTAGGGTTTCTCTCCACTGTGAATTTTCTGGTGTCGAATAAGGCTTGAACTTTGACTAAACGTCTGACCACATTCTTTACATTCATAAGCCTTGTCAACACTGGGACTGCCATGAATACTTTTTGAGCACTGATAAAAGACTTTCCCACATTTACTTCCTTTATAAAGGTTCTCTGGACTACAGTGATGTTTATCAGGATCTGAGCCATGGTTAAAATTTTTATTTGTGCCAATGCATTCATTGCTTTTCTCAGCAGTATAATTATCCTGGTAATTGTTTACTGTAGAAAGCTTGGTTGTGGCCTGCATAGTTGCATTAAATATGCACTCTGCTTGTAAAGTATCTATATCTGCATTTTGATTTAACAACGAAGGATAAGAAAAGATACTCCTATATTCATTAAAACTGTCTTTTTTAGTGTACAGAGTACTTGTTTTTTGATTGTAGAGTAGTGAACTTTTTGCAAAGGAACTCTCCAACTGGTCACTTTTAGAAATCTGTTCCTCATTTTCCAATCTGTCTACAGAAATATTTGAATGCAAGTTTACTCCAGTGATGGATGTTAAATTGTTTAAGCTAGTAACTGCATCATGATCTAAGACTCTTTGCAGACCTTCCAAATTTCCTTTCATAGGAAAGGTATGTGACAGAAGTTGCTGGGGATTTTTATTTACAGAAAGAGTTTGATCTTCAAAAGTTATTGGCATAATTTGAGGGGTTTTCTGAGATGTTTTCACTTTTGGATCTCTACTGACAGAAATATTGTGACTACTGTTAGTCATTGCAAATTCGTTATGTGAACCAGAATATGCTTTCTGACCTTCCCTCTCAACCATACTTTCTGATTCTTTCTGTAAGTGTAAACTGTTAAGGTCACAATTTCCATGATGACTTATCACTTTGGGGAATGAATGCTTAATCTTCTGCTTTGATGACAAGCCTTGGGTATAATGAGAAGACACAGCTGAAAGAAATAAAAATAAAAACTTATCAAAAGCTGGAGAGATGGCTTAGCGATTAAGCGCTTGCCTGTGAAGCCTAAGGACCCCGGTTCGAGGCTCGGTTCCCCAGGTCCCACGTTAGCCAGATGCACAAGGGGGCGCACGCGTCTGGAGCTCGTTTGCAGAGGCTGGAAGCCCTGGCGCGCCCATTCTCTCTCTCCCCTCTATCTGTCTTTCTCTCTGTGTCTGTCACTCTCAAATAAATAAATAAAAAATTAAAAAAAAAAAAAGTTAGACTCAGGTGAAAAGACTTTTAAACTAATATATGTAAAAATTATACCTGGCAGGTGATATCAGTGGAGAGTTAATAATAAACCCAATGTACCTCGTATCCACAGGCATATGAATTTAACAACAAATATGTGGCTCACATTTTTTTTTTTTTTTTTTTTTTTGTTTTTCAAGGTAGGGTCTCACTCTGGCTCAGGCTGACCTGAAATTCACTCTGTAGTCTCAGGGTGGGCTCGAACTCTCAGTGATCCTCCTACCTCTGCCTCCCGAGTGCTGGGTCACATTTATTTTTAAGACCTTCTAAAACCTAGGAACTCAGGGCACTCCAGATGAGCTCAACATTTAAGCAAGGAAAACAGAAGAAAGTGCAGAGGAAGAGATGGTATGAAAACCGCTAATACTGCTAGCCTGACAAACAGCTTTAGGGACATGGTGACAGACACAGTGCTCAATCAAAACCTATCAAAGCAAAAATCCAGAGGTTACAAAGAACTAAACTAAATCAGACTGCTAACAGACCTGCCACAGTGCAGAGAATATTGAGGAAGAGGGATGGAAAGGCTGTAAAAGCCACAGAGTGGGTAGGAATACCCTGGACATGGTCCCTCCACTACTCCACAGGGACTAACTTAGGCCTTCATGGCCCACAGTGGATAACATGGGGGAGGGCCCCCAGGGTGGTGTGGGCTGGGCAAGGGGACAGATGAGTATAATCTCTTATATTGTATATAAAATAAAATAAAAAAAAACAAGGAACATCAACAATATTTTCAAGAATTTACACATATTCAAGAGTCCAAATCTTACAATTCACAAGGTATAATTAGTGGCTGAGACAATGTAGAGGAATTTAAGGGTTATTAGATGAATTGTTACAGCAAACTTCCTAAACCTAGAAAGAGAAGTTAACATGCAAGTATAAGAGGAATTTAGAACCCAAGCATGACCAGAGAAAAATTTTCATGGGACTTCATGGTTAACAGGTCAAAAATATAAAGTTAACAAATGGGTGCTCCCTTTAGGTTCATGTGTTTTGAATACTTGGATCCAGGTAGGGGCAATTTGGGAAAGTTGTGAAGTTTTCAGAATGTGCAGCCTTGTAGGTCTGTCACTATAGTGAGTCTTGGGATTTTATAGTCCAGTCACCTTTCCAGTGCTGACTATCTCACTCTTGCTGCTACTTCCCAAGTTATGTGACATTTTGCTGTCTTGCTTGTGTCATGTTTCCCTGCCATGATGAAGTTATCTCTTGAAACTGTAAGCTAAAATAAATTTTTCCCTCCTCTGAGCTGCTTTTGGTTGGGTGTTTTGTTCCAGCAATGAGAAGATAATTGCTATTTACTACAAGCTGTGAGGGGGCCAGGTGTGGTGGCACATGCCTTTAATCCCAGCACTCGGGAGGCAGAGGTAAGAGGATTGCCCTGAGTTTGAGGCCACCCTGAGATTCCATAGTTCCATAGTGAATTCCAGGTCAGCCTGGGCTAGAGTGAGACCCTACCTTGAAAAATGAAAAGAGGAGAGAAAGATAGAATGCATATTAATACAAGGAACAATACATCAAGAAGATAAAACAGGTATGGGCAGTTGGCTCAGAGGTTAAAGGTGCTTGCTAGGACAACCTGAGGGACTGGGTTCAAATCCCTAGAACCCATGTAAAGCCAGTTGCACAAAGTGATGGTGCATGCAACTGGAGTTTATTTGCAGTAGCAAGAGGCTCTGTGTACTCATTCATTTTCTCTCTCCTTACAAATAAAAAAGGACTTTTTAAAAAAGAAGTAGTAGATATGGCCATGCATGGTGGCACACACCTTTAATCTCAGCATTTGGGAGGCAGAGGTAGGAGGATTGCCATGAGTCTGAGGCCACCTTGAGGAATTCCAGGCCAGCCTGGGCTAGAGGGAAATCCTACCTCCTCTTTCCCCCCAAAAAATAAACAAAAAAGAAAAGATATAATTGCTATAAACACTTATGCACCAAACACTGAGGCTACTAACTTCATAAAAGAAAGAGACAGACAGAAGACAGAGATAGAAAGAGAATCCCTTGTATTTTATCAGACTACAGAAGAACAAAAATAAAAATCAACAGCAAGAGAAGACACTGGTCCTCAAAGGGTACTTTCAAAATGTGAACGTGTTTCTCTTGGAAAGGCAACTGATTCACCACTAATTGCCATTAAGACTCATGAAACAATTTATGAATACCAATCATGACAGAAAATATACAAGTCACGATCAAAATGCATTACCTTTATACATGCACATAAAAATAGATCTTACTGGCAATAGTTTAGACATACTGAATTTTACCTTACACCTTGACCTAAATTGAAAATTGCCACCCCACCATAATATAAAAGCTAAAACTTAAAAACATATCCTAAAAGCATACATGAGGCCCATTTTCAATTTCCACCATCTAAATAAGTAAATACTGATTGAGGGAATCTACTGGTAAAAAAAAAAAAAAAAACACAGAAAATGGAATCACAAGACAAGAAAAATATAACTTTTAAAATTCTAAATAAATAGAGACATTTTTTACTCTGTCAACAATAATTTTCTGTTGTGAATGTTGTGACTATATATACCCACTAAATGGAGGCTTATGAGTCACTGACATTTAGTATAGCACAGAAAAATTCACAGAAAGTCCATTATAACTACTTAGAGGGTTTTTCAATGATTTATTTATTTATTTGTGTGTGCATATATGAATGAATGCATGTGGTAAGGTCTCTTAGCACTAGGGGATAAAAAAGGTCAATTTGGCTTATATAGGTAGCTGGGGAACTGAACACACGTTGGCAGGCTTTGCAAGCATGCATCTTTAACTTAGCCGCCTCCCCAGCCCCCATTTACAAAGTGTTTTGATGATGGGCTGGGGACGAAGATCAGTTGGTAGAGTATTTGCTTAATGTGCCTGAAGCCCTTTGGATCTTCAGCACTGCATATAAACAGAAACGGCACATGCTTTTAATCTCAGAACATAACAGGTAAAGGCAGAATCAGAGGTTCAAGGCCATCCTTGGCTACATAGCAACTTCAAGGCCATCCTAGGTTATATGAGACTCTGTTTTAGAAACAAACACAAGCTGTCATACCCACCAAGGCTTGGGGAACACTGTGGAAAAGGTGGGGAAAAGAATAAAAGAGCCAGAGGATGGGGAAGAGTGCTTTGGAATGTAGTATTCTTCCCACCAGATGGCTGTTATATTTATGACATCACAGTGACTATACTACCTGCACAATATTGAGTCCATTAACATGTCATGATGGATGATGAAGGCAGGCAAAAACAGTGATATCAAAACAGAGGGACTGGCTGAAAGAAGGGGCTCAGTGGAAGGGGTATGGAAGAGTGGGGGCAAAAGAGAGTCATGGGAGGGAACTATAATCAAAATACATTATATACATACAAAACAGTCATTACAGTTATAAAATAAAAAGAACTCTGAGGAAATTGTCTTAATGAACATATAGATGATACTAGAAGCTTTTCTGTGGTGTTATAATATTGCAGCATTTTAGAAATGTACACCCCCCCCCCAAGCAGCAGAAGAATAAACATCATTCAGACTGTAACAGGCAAAGAGAAGGGATGTGGCTGTCACTCTGAAGGTGTGAGCTAATCACTGGAGGGGAAGGAGGAGGCTCTGAGGTTGGTTTTTATTTTTTATTTTATTTGAGAGAGAGAGAAAGAGAAGGAAACAGGCAGATATATAGAGAGAATGGGTATGCCAGGGCCTCTAGCCATTGCAAATGAACTACAGATACATGCACCACCCTGTGCATCTGACTTACGTGGGAACTGGGGAAATAGAACCTGGGTCCTTAGGCTTCACAGGCAAACACCTTAACCACTAAACCATCCCTTCAGCCCTGACTATGAGCTTTAGAAACTTCTGTTAAGGTATAGAGCACAATATTTCATACCACTGAATTCCTTTACTTATCAGTACAGTGAAGGATGTATGCCCCAAGAAATAGGATGGTTCAAGACATGGAAATTTTCTTGCTTATACCCATGCCCTATTTTTTTTTCCATTAAAGCAGGACTCATGCAAAGTAGAAGCTTTCGAAAGATAAGTGTTCAAAAGTAGGAAATTAAGCATTGATAGTAAATCAGTAATTCTATAGGGAAGTTGTCCTCACCTATGGAGACCAGGTTTCTGTAGTTTTCTATCATCACATCCCTATATAAATTCCGCTGAGCAGAATCCAGACACTCCCACTCCTCTGGAGAGAAATCAATACTGATGTCTCTGAATGTGATCACATCCTGAAATAAAAATAAGTATGCAGCATATTAAACATAGAGACATTGACAGAGTTCCTAATTTGACCCAAGTTGAATGAGAGGTAGGAGTTGTGCATTGGCCTTAATTCTTCATTAAGAAACTTTTGCTTTTGTTTTTGTTTTTTGAGAAAGGGTCTCCCTCTAGCTCAGGCTGATCTGGCATTTACTACGTAGTTTTAGGGTGGCCTTGAATTCATGGCAATCTACCTCTGCTTCCCAAGTGGTAGGATTAAAGGTGTATGCCACCATTACCAGGAAGAGACTTTTTAAATATAAATACATTCTCTACTGTGTTAAGTAACTCAAAATAAGATGGCAATAGGCCCCCAACACCTCAGCACTGAAGCAGACCAAAAATGAACCCAACATGGCTCAGGGAAATCTTGCGGAAGAGGGGGCAGAAAGAATGTCAGAGTTACATGTTGGGTCATGATTTGCAGAGACATTTATCATACTAATAACTGGGGGCTAACTCCACAATGCACGACCCATTTTCATTAACAAGGAGGGTCTAATGGGAGGGGGTAGATCACAGATGAGCCTAAATAATGGTACCAAACTGCCTGTATTCACTGAAATGAAAACTAATAAATTAAATTTAAAAAAAAAGAAAAAGAAATTTTACCACATGTTTATTTTGTCTGGAAAGACCAGCCTAAGTACCTGATTAGCATAATTTAATTATCTATTAATCCATGTCACCGAATATAGATAAGTCTACTTTCAAGATTGTTTCTAGATCTAATCAAAATTATATCTGACTTGCTTGTATGTTAGAAATTTGTAATATTTCACTTAAGTGACACACTCAATGACAATGTTTTAAAATTACCAAATTATTATTACACCTAAGAATGTTTTCATATGTTATTGACTTTCCAACTTGGTCTTTCTTCTACCCTTAATGCAAGTGTAAGCAAATCCCAGCTGGGCAAATCCTGGGAAGGTTAAATAAAAAAAGCAAATACCTTTAAAAAAAAATAAATAAAATAAGATGGCAATAAAAGCCACAAAACCAGTATTAGCAATAGTTTTTTGAAATACAAAAAATTTAAGAATATGCATTCTTCTGGGAGTGGTAGCACCCTTCTTTAATCCCATCACTCAGGAGGCTAAGATAGGTCGATCACAATGAATTCAAGGTCAGCCTGGGCTACAGAGTGAGTTCTAGATCAGCATGGTCTAGAGTGCCATCCAACAACAACAACAACAACAAACCATGATGGAATTGGAACTCTACCAAAGAAACCTGGGGGAAAAGATAAGACAAGACAGAATATACTCTTCTACTGGTGTGTAAGGAATTAGTAACGTAGGTGGGACCTCTGCAGAAAACCAGGAGGGAGTCAGGACCTCACAGCAATCACACCTTCAATGAGAACTGGGCTTCAGTCAGTGGCCCCAGTGAAGTGCATCTATTCTCCAGGCCCTGCCTCAGCTAGCAAGAGCACAATGTCTTCAACACTCAGCTCTCACCAATTAACAGGTCAACCCAGGAAAAAATAAACAGAGAAGCATCTGGATGAAATGAAGTCATAGAACAAATGGACCCAACAGATATCAACAGAACATTCCATCCAAATGCTACAGAATACACATTCTTCTCAGTATAGACCATATATAGGACACAAAGCAACTCTTAACAATCACAAAAAAACTGAAATAATTCCTTGTACTCTACCTGATCACAATGGGATAAATCTAAAAATAAACTGCAAGAAAGACTATAGAACATGCACAAACTCATGGAAATTAAACAGTATACTATGAATGATGAATGAGTCAATGAAGAAATAAGACAATCCACAGTATCAAATGACAAGGAAAACAAATTATGGGATGCAATGAAGGCAGGCTCAAGAGTGAAATTTATAACTTTAGGTGCCAATATTAAGAAATTAGAGTGGTCACAAATAAATAATGCTATACCTTAAGGCCTTAAAAAACAACAAGCCAAACCAAAACTTGGTAGACAGAAAAAAAAATAATGACAATATAGATAGAAACTTATGGAATAGCAATGAAGAAAACAATATGAAGGATAAATAAGCCAGGTGTGGTGGCACATACCTTTAATCCCAGCAGGGGGAGGCAGAGATGGGAGGACAACTGTGAGTTTGAAGTTTGAGGCCAGCCTGGAACTACAGAGTGAGTTCTAAGTCAGCCTGGGATAGAGGGAGACCTTGCCTTGAAAAATAAAAACAGCAGCAACAAAAAAACCAGAATGAATAAATGAAACAAGAAGTTGGTTCTTCGTGAAAGGATAAACAAGGCTGATAAACTCTTAGCAAAACTGACCAAAAGAGACCCAAATCAATAAAATTTGAGGTTCAAAGGGCACCATTCCAACAGAAACCAATGAAATTAAGAGAATTATAACATACTTCAACAACATAAACTCCACTAAAGTGGAAAATCTAAAAGAAACAGATGAATTTCTAGATATGTATGACCTACCAAAACTAAAGCAAGAGGACATAAAGCATTGAAACAGACCTACAGCAAGCAGTCATATATATATATAACATCCAGCTAAAAAAAGTCCAGGCCCAGATGGATTCACTGGTGAATTTTATCAGACCTTCACAGACATACCAACAACAATGCTTCTTAAACTATTCCTCAAAATAGAAAAGGAAAGGACCCTACCAACATCCTTTTATGAAGCCAGAATTACCCTAATAGCAAAACCAGATAAAGATGTTACAAAAATACAAAGTTACAGACCAGTCTTTTTCATGAACATAGATGCAAAATTTTTTTCAACAAAATACTGGAAAACAAAATATAGAAGCACATGAAAAAGATCATTCCCCCCGAACAAGTGGATGCAGAGATGGTTCAATATGTGGAAATTAATAAATGTCATACACCATATAAAAGGACTCCAGGACGAAAATCACATTATCATCTCAACAGATGCAGAAATGACAAAATTCCTAAAGAAACTTGGAATAGAAGAAGCAAACTTCAAAATAATAAAAGTTATATATGACAATCCTAAAGTAAACATTATACTAAATGGGGGAAACCTCAAAGCATTTCCACTAAAATCAGAACTATTTTCTCCACTTTTGTTTAATATAGAATTGGAAGTCTTAGCTACAGAAGTAAGACAAGAGATACAAATAAAAGGATTCCAAACAGAAAAGAAAGAAACAAAATCACTATTATTTGAAGATGATGTGATTCTATACATAAGGGACCCTGAAGACTATACTAGAAAACTGTTAGAACTGATGAATGCTTTCAGAAAAGCAGCAGGATATAAAATTAACACAAATCAGTAGCCCTCCTATATACCAATAACAAATGTGCTGAGGATAAAATCAGGGAAACACTCCTATGCAGTACTGCCTCAAAAACAAAACAAAACAAAACAAAAAAACCTGGAATAAACCTAACTAAGGAAGTAAAGTAACTCTACAAAGAAAACTTGAAAGCATTCAAGAGGGAAACTGAAGATCTTATAGTAAATGGAAAGATAACCCATGTTCATATGTTGGAAGAATCAATATTGTAAACATGTCCATATTGCCAAAAACAATCTACAGATTTAATGCAATCCCCCTCAAAATTCCAATGGTATTCTTCACTGAACTAGGAAAAAAAAAAAACACCAAAAAAAGTCCTACAATTCATTTAGAATCACAAAACAACTCCAAGAGCAAAAACAATTCTGAGCAACAAAAATAAGGCTAGTAGTATCACCATACTTGATTTTAAGATATATTACAGAGCCAAGTAACAAAAATTCCAGGTCCAGGTAGGTCAGTCAGGGCTAGAGCAAGACCCTACCTCAAAAAAACAAAATAGTATGCTAGTGACACAAAAACAGACATATAAATCAATGAAACAGAATACAGGACCTACACACAAACCAAGGCAGCTATAGCCACTCAATTTTTAAACAAAAATATTCACTGAGGAGAGCCTCTTTAATGAACAGTGCTAGAAAAAAGTGTATATTTATATGTAGAAGGATGAAAAAAGATTCTTCTCTTCATGCATAAGAATCAAGTCCATATGCATCAAAGACCTTAACATTAGACATGAAGCTCTGACACTGCTATAGAGAAAAAGTAGAAGCAACACTTGAACATATTGGCATAGGCAAAGACTTTCTGAATAGAACCCCAGTCACCCTGGAAATAAAACCAATAACCAACCATTAGAATCTCATGAAATTAAAAGCTTTTGTACAGCAAATAATGTTGTGAATAGAGGAAAGAGGTAGCCTACAGAATGGAAGAAAATATTTGCCAGCTATAAATCTGACAGTATTAATTTCTAGAACATACAAGGAATTAAAAAAACAAAAACTAAATCATAAGAAATCAAAGCTGGGCATGGTGGCATATGCTCTAATCCCAGTACTTGGGAGGCAGAGGTAGAAGGGTCACTATGAGTTGCAGGCCAGCATGGTACTACAAAGTGAGTTTCAGGTCAGCTAGACTGAGACAGTACCTTGATAAGACAAACAAACAAATAAGAACAACAAGAAAAAAATATGCTATAGAACTAACTAGACAGTTCCCAAAAGAAGAAATGAAAATGGATAATAAACATCTAAAAACATGTTCGCCATCCTTAGCCATTAGGGAAATGCAAATTAAAAGTTCTTTGAGATTCTATCACACCCCTGTCAGAATGGCTAAGAAATTAAATGACAATAAATGGTGGGAAGGGTGTGGGGAAAGAGGAACCCTTCTACATTGTTGGTGAGAATGTAAACTGGTATAGCCATTGTGGAAATCAGTGCGGAGGTTCCTGGAACAGCTAAAAATAGATTTGCCACAGGACCAGTTATACCATTACCCTAAGGACTCTATACATTGCTATAGAAATTCTGACTCATCCATGTTTATTGATGCTGTATTCACAATAGCTAGAAAATGGAAACAGCCTAGATGCCTATCAACTGATGAATGGTTAATGAAAATGAGATTCATTTTTGCAATGGAGGTTTTTTTTTTTTTTAATTCACAGAAGCAGAATGTCAAATGATTCATGTTTTCTCTCATATGTATACCCTAGCTTCATGTGTTTAGATTTGTGAGATAGTTTCACTGGAGTCAACAATAGGAGCTAGGAAGCTAGATTGGGAGATGGAGAGAAGAGTAGGGGAGGCTTGAGGGGAAAGTATAACATATATGTAAGTAGAGGGACAGAATACTGGGGGTAAATAGTCAAAGAGAGGACGGGGGGGGGGCTGAGAATAGAGAATGGGTGGAGGAATAATCAAAATTAAAGATGTGGGCTGGAGAGATGACTTAGCAGTTAAGCGCTTGCCTGTGAAGCCTAAGGACCCTGGTTCAAGGCTCCTTTCCCCAGGACCCACGTTAGCCAGATGCACAAGCGGGGGGGGGGGGGAGGCATGTGTCTGGAGTTTGTTTGCAGTGGCTGGAGGCCCTGGTGAGCCCATTCTCTCTCTTTCTCTCTCTCTCTCTCCCTCTTTCTCTGTCTGTTACTCTCAAATAAATAAATAAAAATGATAAACAAAAAAAATTTAAGATGTGATGAATAAGCCATATGGGGAAATCTAGTTCTTTGCTACCTAATAATGTATATGTTACAAAAGAGAGAATTTGGGCAGAAAGTACCCTGTGTAGGTGGATAATCCCATACCCAGAAGCCATATGCTGTTACAAGAAAATTTCAGTTCCAAGGTAGTCACCTTCCAACAACTTGTTGGTCAAAGAGGACCCTGATGCTCCTCAAGCAGTATAAGCTATTGCCAAGGCTCTTGGTTACCCCTTAGACCTTATTGCTAAAGACACCACATTCTTGGGCTTCTAAGCTGGAAACCTCCTCCCTATTGATTAGCTGTCATGATGCTGGAAACTGGGGTAATAATGGCATGTCTGTCATGGGGTAAACTAATTGCCCTCTGATTGGATTTGAGACCTGCTTCATGGGAGGTAACTGCTATCTACTACTGAAAACCTAATGAAAAGCCTATGGCTGGGGAGGTCTTAAGCCATGCATGAGAAACTACAACTGTTGTCTGGCTAAATGGATATATTAACATTAGACATGAAGCTGCCCTCTAAATACTTATGTTTATGCATATATATTAGTGCCCTCTAAATACTTATGTTTATGCATATATATTAGTGCTACTTTCACTTTTGGTTAGAGAAGCTTCTTTTCATATGGTGGTGACCACAGCACTCAAAACTCTCCAAAGTGCTGAGTAGTGCCAGTGGCATAATAGAAGGGGGGAAAATAAGGACATCAAAATACAAGAGACTACGTGGAAAGAAGATGGGATTCAGTATAGGAGGCTTGGGATGGGAGAAAAGAGAAGGTAGTGGAATGGGATTAGGATCATTGTACATTGTTTATATATATGGAGGTTGTTAATTAGTTTTTTAAACCTGACAAGAATATACCTACCAAGTGCTATGTATATTTTAAATAATAATTGATACATATTTCCCATACGAGAAAGTGAGGGTATTGCTATCTGGGTAGATTGTCACTGGTACTATCACAAAGTGGAGATGTAATGGTCACTCAACACAAAGTTCTTCCATCATAACACCTCTACTATACTACAGTAGTATACAACCTCTTACAGCACCCAGGAAAAGGTGCACACTCATTTACCCACGTTGATTTGACCTGCAGCGTATATAAAATCTCAAAATAGGAGCACATTCTGAGCACTGTCATCATGGGGTTCTGGAAACCAATGTTCAGAAAGCTGTACTCCAGCCTGCCCCTTCCCTCCCAGGAGCTGACCTACAGGATCCAGGCCTGGCCCCGCCCCGCGGAACTGCTGACTGACAGGACCCCCTTCCAGCCCAGGCAGAGCTGACAGACAAGATCCAGGCCCCGCCCCGCCCCGCGGAACTGCTGACTGACAGGACCCCTTCCACCGGGGAAGAGTTGATTGGTAGGACCCAGATTTGGTCCCGCCCCTCCCCGTAGAAGAGCTGAGTGACAGGACCCCTTCCACCGGCGAAGAGCTGATTGGTGGGACCCAGACTTGGTCCCGCCTCTCCCCGCCCCGCGGAAGAGCTGAGTGACAGAACCCCGCCCCGCTCAGCGGAGAAGCTGACTGACAAGTTCCAGGCTTGGTCTCGCCCCGCGGAGGAGGTGACGCGATGACTGTCTCCACCCAGCCGGGTCGGGGACGTCTCCCGGCGCGGGTGCAGCGGGCACTCACCATCTCCAGGCTTCCTGGGTAGCGGGCGCGAGCTGTGCGGGTCTCCTGCCTCAGGACACAAGCCCACGGACGCCCAGCAACTCCCGCCTCTGACGCAGGGACCAAGCGCAAGATGGCCGACTCCAGCGAAAGCCCGCGAGATTTTGAATGCCTGCCCCCAGGCCTGACGGTCAGCCTGATTGGACGGTCTTCCCATGGCACCGCTGATTGGACAGGAGTTCCGGCTCAAGGCTTATATCCTTGGTTTATTTTATTATTTATATATTTATTTGGTTTTTCGAGGTAGGGTCTCAGTTTCGCTCAGGCTGACCTGGAATTCTCTATGTAGTCTCAGGGTGGCCTCGAACTCACTGTAATCCTCCTACCTCTGCCTCCCGAGTGCTGGGATTAAAGGCATGCGCCACCACGCCCCGCATTTTTTTTTTTTTTTTTGAGGTAGGGTCTCACTGTAGCCCAGGCTGACCTAGTGCTCACTCTGTAGTCCCAGGCTGGCTTTGAACTCACAGTGCTCCTTCTACCACCTCTGCCTCCTGAGTACTGGGAACGTCAGGTCTTGAGAATAAATGGGACCAAACTGTGGGTGAGTGAGGCGAGAATGAGTTTCTTGTGTGAACTAAGGTTCGCAGAAAAGCTCTCTTACACCTACTGGAATTCCAGCAAGGCTGAATGGACTGATAAAACTCCTGTGAGCTGATCACAGAAAGATGGAATGTTTCAAGTCAAAGTCAAATTACCTTGGGCTATCTTTAGCCATTTATTGCCCCCAATAGCCATTTATTGCCCACCTCTGTGTCTGAGCTAACATCCTGGTGACTATCAGTGGATCAGGTGTGATTCTTTTTGGAATGTAAGAACAGACTTCCAGCTTCCACCAACCCAAGGGCTAAAAATGTCATCAGGTAAAATCTTAAGCCTCTAATGGAGATTTCCACACTTTACTGTAACCTGCCTACCCGATGGTCAACCAGTGTATTTGAAAAGTGCCTTGGCTTAGGACTTTCTTTTGTTCAGTAACTGTAAAATCTTCATGAAACTGTTAACACATTGGAACATGAAATGTGGGGCAACCTAAATCTGTATTCCCAAGCCATGTTCACTCATATTTGGCTCCAGAATAAACTATCTCTTATACCCTTTGAGGTGAGAGCTGTGCCAGTTGCACAGACAACTTGTGTCTTGATTGTGTCTGGTGTTTTGGATTGGTGTTGAGTTTTCCATATGAATTCAGGGCTTCTTTGAGGCAGTAGTTTTAAGGCAGAGCTCCACCTTGATGAACTTCAGCTGTCTAGGACATGAGCATTTAATCTGAAGTCCTATCAATTACATATATTCACAAATGGACAGAATAGAGACAAGTATTTTACATTTTACTTAACTTTCTTGGTGTTATTGGAATTTCAGGGCAAAAGCCCTAGCTCCAGCTAATATGGGAATTCTGTGGTGTCTTGAGAGTTTGGAGTCTGTGGTGGTTCGAACTAGGTGTCCCTCATAAACTCAGGGTTGGGTCCCAGCTGGTGGAATTTGGGAATTATAGCCTTGATGGAAGAGTTGTGTTGTTGGGGATGGGCTTAGGGGATTATGGCCAGCCTTCCCTTGCTAGTGTTTGGCTCACCTTGCTACTGTTTCCACCTGCTATGGCAGAGGTGATGTCCAGCCTCTGCTCATGCAGATTTCCCTGCCATCATGGAGCTTCCCCTTTAATCTGTAAGCCAAAACAAGCAACTTTCCTCCCATCAGCTACTTTGGGCTGGGTAATTTATCCTAGCAAGAGAAGGTAATTGCAACAGAGCCTTATCTTGGCTCTTGGGTGGGCAGTAACTGAAGAATTAGGATTTCTGACTCACTGGTCATGTCACGAGTCAGTGACCTTTTCAGGTTCTTATGAATCTGATGCATGAAATCCACAGGCCAGAGAATAAAGTTCAAAAAGAGTTTGTTAGATTATAGGTAGAACTTAAGAGAAAGAAGACAGGGCTCTTGCCCAAGGAGGCAAGAAGGGGTGTGAGAACCCTACCTTGAAACTCAAGCTAGGGTCTTTTATGTGAGTTTTCTATACAGGCAGTTTACAATACTGTCAGTCCAATCCTGGGGTCAGGATTTCTGGAAAAGGGCACTCTTCCCAGAAATTGAGTTATTCCAGGTCACAGAGACAACAAAATGTCAGATTCTCCCCGTACAGGCTCTAAGACATTTCTTGTTCTTGTTTTCAGGGTCCTGTTAGCCCTAAAGAGCCTCACATCATTCACAGTGAAACTTGGGCACAGTCTTAATGCATCAATAAGAGATGAGTGAGGGTGAAGAAAAGATTCAGTCAGTATGGATACAAGGAATATGGACAAACCCAGGGGTCCATTTATTCTTGAGTAAATCTTTGGAGTGGTGACATGACATTCAGGTTGAAGTTGAGAAAGAATTGGGTAGGGGCAATAGGCATGCACAGTGAAGCAGTCCTGGTCACAATGGACCTGGTTGAATGTTATCTCAGCATGATCTGTAAGCAGGTCCCAAGTTGTTATAGCTTGCAGCAGCAGTCCAGTTTCCATAGGGGAGCCTTAATATCACAGATGATGACCCTTAATTTAGGGGTTGTTTGGCCCAAGTTCTGCAGTTGCTTGGAGGTAACATCTGTTATGATCAGATGTGTATATGAGTTCTGTAGTTTCTAGAATTCAAAAAGTCTACAGGTTTAGGACAATGATGTGTTGGGGGGAGGGGTTATTGGAACAAGACCTGGTAAAATCTGATAGAAAGATGCATGAAAAAAAAAAAAAAACAAAGGTAGAAAGGCCCACTGAACTAGATGGTAGGACCCTATTGCTAAAGACAGCACCTACTTCAGGACACTAAGAAATCAAACTGGAGTTGAATTGGAAGCTTCTACTCTGTTGATTAGCTGTCAGGATGCTGGAAACAACTATGCAGCCTGTTGGAGGAAAAAAGTCATCAAGTATTCTAAGTAATAGTGAACGCTGCAAGCCTCAAAGCTGGCCAGGCAGATCAAATGTGCCAACTGCTGAAATGGTGGTGGTATGTCTGTTATGGGGGAAGCCAACTGCTCTCTGTACTTGAGGCCCTTTCCATGAGAGGGAATTCCTGCCTAGTTTTGAAAACCTAATCAAAAGCCTATGGCTGGGGACCTTATAAGTCCTGGGTGGAAGGAGAAGGGGATACTACTATTGTTTGGCTAAATGGGTATATTATGCCCACCAAATTACTAAATATTTTTGACTATGCCCATATATTAATGCTACTCTTTGTTTTGTTTTGTTCAAAGTAGGGTCTCTAGCCCAGGCTGACCTGGAACTCTATAGCTCTAGGCTGGCCTCAAACTCACAGCAATCCTCCTACCTCTGCCTCCCAAGCACTGGAATTAAAAACATGCACCATCATGGCCAGCCACTCTCACTTTTTTCAAACTTTTTTGTCGACAATTTCCATATATATGAATATATCATAATCATAATCCTCTCCCACTACCTTCCCGTTTCCTCCCTCCCAAGTCCCCCTCCATAGAATCCCTTCTTTCCAACTAGTCTCTCTTCTATTTTGAAGTCATTATTTTTTCCCCTCCTATCAGTCAGGTCTTGTGTAAGTAACATCAGCCACTGTGAGATCATGTATATCAAAGACATTTTGTGTCTGTAAGACTATAGCTCTTAACATTCTTTCTGCCACCTCTTCTGTAATTCTCTCTGAGCCTTGGAGAGTATGACAGAAATGTCTCAGTGCTGAACACTTCACTGTCACTTCTCAGCACTTTAATGAATTTTTAGTCACCCCAGTTGTCACTGCCATGTGGAAAGAGAAGCTTCTCTAACCAAAAATGAGAGTAGGATTAAGCTATGGGCATAAACAAGTATTTGAGAGGGAAGTGTGGTGGGCATAATATATCCATTTAGCCAGAAAATAGTAATAGTTTCCTCCCTAGGGCCTAACCTCCCAGCCATAGAATTTTCATTAGGTTTTCAGTACCAGGCAGGAATTCTGTTCCATAGAGAAAGTCTCAAATCCAATCAGAGAACAGTTGATTTCTCCCATAACAGACATACCACTATTGCACCAGTTGGTATATTTTACCTGGCTGGCCAGCTATAAAGTTTGCAGGGTCTACTGCTGGTTAAGACCAGTAATGAATTTTATACCCCAAACTGCTGTATAGCTCTTTTTAGCATCCTGACAGCTAGTCAACAGGGAGGAGGCTTCCAGCTCAGCACCAGCTTGCTATAGAGTAAGATCCAGATCAGCCTGGAGTGAGACCTTACCTGGGGGTGGGATGAGTACAAGTTTGGTCCAGAAATCATTCCAGTAAACAGAAACATTCTGGTATAATAGTGCAACAATCACTGTTACTACAACCCAATACCCTAGAGCTGTGCCAGTCTGAATAAAGGAGAAAATCAGAGTAGAGTGGCTCACCCAAACCACCCAAGAGAAAACACTGACTAATCATGACTGCCTTCATTTGCATAGGAGGAATACTTGCTGGGAAACTGCATGACCAAATAACTCATCCTAACTAATGGAGACCTAATCCAGTAGGGATACACTTTTTGCCGTAAGTTGTTTCGTAATAGTGATAAAAAAAAAACAACCCTGTTGTCATGTCCCTTTTCCTCTCAACTGTTTTTGCATTCAATCTGTGCTGTTGATTAATGTGAGAAGATGTGCATTTAACATGTAAGGGAAGCTAATGGTTGGTTTTGGTAAAGCAACTTTGTAATAATGAATTTCAAAGGGATGGAGAGATGGCTCAGCATTTAAGGTGCTTGTCTGCAAAGCCTAAGTACCTGGGTTTAATTCCCCAGTACCTACATAACGCCAAATGCACATACATGTATCTGGTTAGAGATTCTGGCGAGCTCATTCTTTCTTTCTCTATCTGCATCTTGCTCTCCCTCTCTCAAATAAATAAATAAAATATTAAAAAATATATATTTCAAGAGCAATTTTAGACCATTAAAATGAGTGTATAATCTATTAAACTGAGAATCTTCAAATATTGTAAGAGAAAGCAAAGGCAAAATTCTACAAAGAAAGGTGGAAATTATGGCAGATGTTTAAACTTACTGCCTTTATCTACAGTGGTTAATAGAGTGTTTATAACCTGTCTCCATATTCACTCGCTCAGACTTTTCTCATGCCTGCCTCTTAAAGGACACTGGAGTGCATATGCACACACTTCCCAAGGAGGGAAGACATGAGAATCTCTCCTACCCATTAATACTTAGATGCTACAAATTCAGGTTATATGATTTTTGAAATGTTGCAATTACAGTGAGCCTTCTTAATTCTTAGAAAACTTGGCATTTTTTTAAAAAGTCATGCTTTATTCACTTGCAATTTATAGGAGATAAAATTTAGTGAGATTTTGCCAAGCTGACAGAAATGGATGCCTTTCTCTCCTGACTAGGACTGAGTTTCCCTTTTTCTAAGTTATTTTTTCACTGGTTTATTAAGCTGCTGATATGCTTGTGGAACCTGGACACACTCCTTTCTGGAATGTCAAGTGTAGACACTGCTCAGGTGCACTGAACTCTTACTTCCACCGGGTGGCAATCCAGGCCTAGATGTGTTCACCTCAATAGGTAATGAGGCATTGGCTAAAGTAGAGCTTGGCTCTGAGATGTTGAATCCTGATTATTTCACAGTCCTCAGCTGTGGACACTGCATGTGCCATCCTTGTTTTCCCCACTTGTGAAATGGGAACCATCTCAGCCATGGCATAGGTAGAGAAAGGTGATATTTTAAACCCCATAAGTGAGCACAAATTAAAGGGTGACATGACCCCCCCAATCTTGTCACATGGCAGCACCATATTCAGTTGTTTTTAATTTTTTTTTAAATTTTTTTTAAAGATTGTACTTTTATTTATTTATTTGAGACAGAGAGAGGGAGAGAGAGAAAAAGAGTGAGAATGGGTGCACCAGGACCTCTAGCCACTGCAAACAAACTCCAGATGGATGTGCATCTGGCTTATGTGGGACCTGGAGAATTGAACCTGGGTTCTTAGGCTTCGCAGGCAAGTGCCTTAACCACTAAGCCACCTCTCCAGCCCCTGTTTTTAATTTTTGTTGCAGTTACCTTTGTGTTGCTAGGACAAAACACCTGACCAAAAGCAGCTGATGGGAGTAAAGGGCTTAAAATTTGGTTTATAGTCTCAAGGGGAAGCTTCATGATGACAGGGAAAACAGTGGTCCTAGAGCAGAGGTGGAAAATCACATCTGCCACAGCAGGTGGCAAATAGCAGCAAGAGAGTGAGCTAAGGTTTTACAAGAGGGAGCTGGCTATAACATCCCTAATCGCACCCCTAGTAACACACCTCCTGTAGCAAGGCTCCACTTCCCAAATTGCCACCAACTGGGGACCAAGCATTGAAAACACATAAGTTTATGGGGACATCTGATTCAAACCACCATGGTATTATATTGAAGGCTTTATCCAAATCAATATACTTGAATAACTTCTGTTTGTAGATGATATATAATAATAACAAGTCTGAAAAACCCAAGATAGTCAATGAGCAAGCTATTGCCAACATTAAGGAAACATCACAGGATGATTTTATATAAATTAATATATATAAATCAAGAGACACAGATGTTCTTTAAGATGGGGTCTTATTCTAACTCAGGCTGACCTGGAACTCACTCTGTAGTCCCAGGTTGGTCTTCTCCTACCTCTGTTTCCTGAGTGCTGGGATTAATGGCATGTGCCAACATACCAGGACTAGAAACAAATTTTGAAAAAGATGGAAGAAATCATAACAATATTGAATAAAAGATTGCATTTAAAATATAAAAACAGGTATCTGGGAAAAACAGCAGGAATAATGAAAGTAAATGTGAGAAAATGATCAAAAGAAAACAAAGATTAAAATATACATATGCTACATATATTTAATAACACATCAATGTTTTACAGTTTAAAAATTTTCAAACTACATCAAAACTGGCCCACAGCTTTGGGCTGTTGGGAAAGTCACGAAACTGAAGAGACCATAAGTCACTGCCACACATTTTAACTTTTCCACTTCCACATGTACTTGTTACCATGTTTGAAATTCTGCACAAAGAAGTCACTCTGGTTTTGTTTGTGTATAAGATAAATGTGCAATTCAGACAAGCAAAGCAATTTCTCACCCATTCTCCACAGGGAGAGATGCAGTCCAAACAGCAACTGTCCACTGTGGGCCAAAGTGGCATGGCGTATTTTATCACAGGTCTATTGAAACCTATGGACTAATTTGTAAAACTAACTTTAACATATAACAAGGAAAGAGAAAATATGCAAAGCCATTGATCCTAAGATAGTAGCTAATATCTATGACTTCCATATTTGATGACCCACTCCATGTTTCAACTCACAAAACAAAAATTGGTCAGGTTTTTTAATCTGAGGAAATGAATAAAACTGTCCTACTTTGTTGGTCTGAGCTTCCTACTTTTCTGCCTTTTTAAAAATTAATTTATTTGCAGGAGAGAAAGAGAATGAAATAAGAGGACCTCCTGCCACTGCAAAAACAAACAAAAGCTTCCAGCTACATGCGCTGCTTTGGGTATCAGCCTTATGTGGGTACTAACCAAGGCCATCTGGCTTTGCAAGCACCTTTAACCACTGAGAAATCTCTCCATCCAGTGTCTTTTTTCTTAGTTGGTAGAATTTTCTATTAAACATTAAAATGGACCAGCTAAGACATGTTCAAGAGAATGATTCAGAGCATAGACCTTGGCCATTGGGATTAATCCTACAGCCAATGCAGAAAGCCCTCTGCTCTTTATTTATTTTTTCTAATGCTGAATTCTAAATCTCATTAAAAAATGTTTTGAAAATGTCACTTCCATTGCCATCTACTGCACCCTTCTGTTTGCAGTCCTGTTCATTCTGCTTGCTCTCATGTCAAATATTTCACAAACTCCAGCAGAGCTGCAAGTACATAGTTCCCACAGTGACAGCTCACTGTGAACATTGCTCTTCATCTTGTTTTGTTGCTGACAGGTTGATTGTGTCAGCTGTTTGTTTCCCCCCCCCCACCCCCGAGGTGGGAGTGGGGAGGGGGTCTGAGCAGAGTCAGTGACCAGATACCTAATGAATCAAAATATTTTATTAGTCTGCCCCAGATTTGGGGTCAGTGCTGTAGCTTTAAGAGAGGAAACGGGAAAAGGGAGCCTGCGGCAAGTGGGGCAGGTGGTAGGAATGACTGACTGAGCCTGGTCCTTAGGCTTCACAGGCAAGTGCCTTAACTGCTAAGCCATCTCTCTAGCCCTGGAATGTTTCTCTTTGCATTGAGCAAGATTATAGACGTGGGAAGTCGTTATTCTAGGGTTGTAAAACAGAGTGAAGATTGCAAAACAGGATGTGACCTGGAGATGGGGGCAGTGGCAGCCTTGGAGAAATGGGCTTCAGGGTCTTTAGATTTTCTGGCTTAAATGTTCCCCCCACACTCAACCTTTGATGTCTTTTATAAAAAATTTAAGAGACACCAACAATTCATATGGCTGCACTGTTAACCCTTTAGTATCTGGAGGAGCATCTGAAGCTAGAAGCATTCCAGATAGGAGACAAATCTGTTTAGCAGACTGAGAATGCAAGGACCAAATAGGAGCAGGCTAGCAAATGGGAGAATTCAATATACTTAGATCTCAGCAGTCAACAGATCTGGTCCCCTTCTGTTTTGTAGGACTAATGCTACTAATGAGCTAACTGATCTTGTAAGGCTCCTGTTATTTTGGCCATTGTTACTAGACCTACAGAAAGTATCAGCATCACCAGTACTACTAAACATAGTAGAGCAGGGTGGGGGATGTATCATGACCATGACCCGAAGGTATCTTTTGTTGAATTCCTCAAGCTTCTGCCATGCACGTACCGGTCTGCCTCCAGGTTTGTGACTGAAGGACAGATTTCTCAAGCTTCAGCCCTGTGTAAATTGACCAACTTCTGGTATTATCAAAGCGAGGTGGTGGGCTCAGAAGGTGACTCAAAGGGGTTTCTCAGGGTCTCTGGGTGGTTGTCCGCCTGACTGATCCTTCAGGTAGGGCAGTTGTTTTCACTCTGGAGTAATGAATCCATGCTTCCACACCTGCAACTTGTAAAGCTGTGGGCTTAAGGGTTTCTTTATGCACATCTTTTACCCACACAGGTTCTCCCAGTTTATAGGGATGTACCAGATTACTTAAAGGTAGAGAAGTTTCTCTAGTACTCAGTGATATATCAGGGCTTTGGTGGTAGCTATGACTGGGTGCTAATTTCTAAATTTCAAACTTCTCTCCCCTTTGTGGAATTACTATTAGAGGAGGAGATCTGCCAAATACAGTTTCATAGGGTGAGAGCTTGATTCCTGCTCAGGGAGAGCATGTCACTCTCAGGACAACCATGGGCAGCATAGAAGTCCAGGGTAACTGGGTCTTCTGGCAGAGTTTATTTAAAGCCTGTTTAGGATTTGGTTCATGTTGTCAACTTTCTCTGAGCTCTGAGGTTGATAAACCTGGTTTAGGTTTCATTTCATTCACAGAGCTTTGGCTAGTCCTTGGGCAACGTTGGCTAAGAAAACAGATTTATTGTCTGGCCTGATTGATGGAGGCATTCCATATCAAGGCAGTATTTCAGTCAGCAAGGCTTGTCACTTTTCTGACCCTTCCAGTTCTGGTGGAGAATGCCTCTACCCATCCTGAGTACGTCCCTACAAGGAACAATAGATATTTGTATCCCAGCTAGGTAGCAATTCAGTAAAGTCTATTTCTAGATCTCCAAATGGGCTCTTTCTAGTCCTTTATATTCCCAGTGGCTGGTAGGGGCCCTGCTTAGTGTTATTGCAGGCACAACTCTGGCATTTCTCAGACACATTACCACACTGTGGGAATCCTGGCTATACAGTATCGATTAATTAAAGTCTCTAATGCTGCTTTCCCCATATGGGTGTCTCTGTAGAGCTGGCTGTCCAAGGGGTAAGCCACATGGTCTGGATCAAAAAGACATTTGTTGGGCAGAGCCTCCATCCTTCTGAGGCTTTTGTGCCTTCTTTTTTCTAATCTAATCTTTGTCTTCTGAAGTACAAGTAGAGTATTTAGGCAGAGTTGAGACCATCAGAATCCTGCCAGGAGGGGCTCTATGCAACATGGTCAAGGCTATCTGTTTTCTTCAGTATCAGCCCATTAATTCCTTCATGTTACTATATCCATAACAGCAACGCTCTTACGGTTCCAAACTGCTTCTGGGAGGTGCAAAATCTCAGTCTGACTCTTGGTAGTTTTCCCTTCTGCAATGAGTCCTCCTCCTCCTTTGTGGAGGCTCCCATGTATAGGCAGGGTGTCCAAGGCATATCTAGATTCACTCTTTGGTCCTTACTTAATTCAAGGGCCCTAATCAGAGCCATCAATTTTGCCTGCTGACTTGGCCATCCCAATGGGAGGTTCCTGTTTCTATAGTCTCAGATTCTGTTACCACTGCATATCCTGCCAGGTGTCACCATATGACAAGAGGTGCTTCCATCAATGTAAAGAGTACAATCTCAGGAAGTCAGGTGCTGATCTGAAAGGTCTGGACAATTTGAGAAAACCTCATCCATAGTCAGAATACAGTCATGGTTGGAAGTCTAGGTTCTGCAGGCAGGATGATCATCGGATTGACAGTCTCTAGGCATGTGCACAAGTTTCCATAGAGGAGGCCTTGATACTGGCCCATGAGTGAATTTGTGAGCCAAAAGAGGGCCGCTATTGTCCATCAGATACTTGGCTACTTATAACTGATACAAGCTATGGGTTTCTTTCTAATGCTATATTAGACCTCCCCCCCCAAACAAGTATCCCTTAGTTGAAAAATCTCAGGACTAATTGGCTATTGCTTGGAATACACCTTAAAAGATCCTGCCCACCCTTTGTTAAAAAGGTTTCATTAGATAACACAGACTTCTCAGTGATTCATGAATGCAGAAAATTATCAGAAAGGGTTAAGACCAGGAATGACAAATCAATCTGCACCAGGTTCAAGGGCCAGGCACAGATGTTAAATGAGAAAGGTGCAGATAACCTGAAAAGGTGATTGAGAAAATCCTACAACAGCCTATGTCTATAAACATAAAACCACCAGGCAAGGAGTTTAATGAAAAAGGCACATTGATGGAAGGGAAGAAAGCAGGCCCAAATAAAATTATTAAACAAATTTCAGTGCTAGGGATAGACTACCTTCCTACACCTACGTGTTGTTCAGTCCCCCTCAATACTAATTGCATACCAGAACTAGAGATTAAGACCTTACTGCAGAAAACAGTGCATGCTCTGATGCCAGGACAAAGAGAAATCAAACTGGGACTGACCTAGAGACTTCTTCCCTGCTGGCCTGGCCTTGGTATTGGAAGGTTCTCTGCAAGCTTCTGGGAGAATTGTAGCAGTCCTGCTCATCCATGGACAGTGTGTTAATAACATCACCATGCCATGCAAGATGTGCCTGATAGTGAGTTGTGGCACAACTGTTCTGATAGCCATCAACTTTTAAATCTGCCCACAGGATCAGGAACCCACGTTTTGATACATAAGCTAGGACAAAAAGTTGTGGCTGAAAAGGCTACTGGCCACGGTGGGGAGGTTACTATTGACTCATTAAATGGACACAATATACTAATTGCATTGCCTTCTACATATTTTGTGTTTATACCTATGAATTACACTGCTGCCAGGGAAGCTGCTTTTTGCAGTGGGCAGTGGTCATTACAGACTCTTAAATGACTGCTTTTGTGGCACAGTGGTAGCATGGTCAGTACTAACAGGAAGAAACAGATCAGAAAACATTACTGAAGAGGAGACATAAAGAAGCTAAGAGCAGGTGGAAGGGGTGCCACGCTGTGGAAAACTGTCCTCCATGTTTGGCATTTGAGTATTGAAACCAGAGTAAGCATTTCAGTAGAGGAAGGGGACTTAGCAGGTAAAGCACCAAGCCACACTTCTTCCCAAGGATCAAGTGTTTAACAGTTGCTCTAAGCAGGATGACTCTCCTTTAATGGTGTTAGTAACCCCAACTAAGACCACTGTTTACCAAGCAAGACTTGGATGGAAGTAAAAGAAAAAAAAAATGCAGAGGGAGTTGGTACACACCTTTAATCCCAGCACTTGAGAGGCAGAGGTAGGAGGATTGCTGTGAGTTCAAGGCCAACCTGAGACTTCATAGTGAATTCCAAGTCAGGCTGGGCTAAAGCAAGAGATCTTACCAAAAAAAACAAAACAAAACAAAACAAAACTCCCCTTGCCCCCTAAAAAGAATTTATGTGGGAGAGAATTTGAAATTTGGACTAGCATAGTTTAGAGAAACATCATAATTTTTTTTTCAAATATGTTAGGTTCCTAGTGTGCTAGACTATTACCAACTCTTGAAATTGTCTTTCACTTCAGCTTTAATTAAAATCATGGCTATAATCATTACATTTGTACAACTTCTCTCTTGTATGAGGTTTGAACTCCTACTAAAGATTTGGCCACACTCTTTACATTCATTGGGTCTCTCATAGGTATTGTAGCTACCTTTTGTTGCTGGGATAAAGCACCTGACCAAAAGCAGCTGATGGGAGGAAAGTTATATATTTTAGCTTACAGTCCCAAGGGGAAACTCCATGATGTAATGGGAAAAGATGGCAAGAGCAGAGGCTGAACATCATCTCTTTGCCATCAGATGGAAAACAGCCTCAGGAAATGAGTGGAGTTCTACCCAATGAGAGCTAGCCATAACATCCCTAAGTCTGCTTCCAACACACTTCCTCCAGACTCCACCCCACCAAGTTTCCATCAGTTGGGAATCAAACATTCAGAAGACATGAGTTTAAAGGGGGCACATTACTCAAACCACCACATTTTGCCCCTGGCCCCCATCAACTGATGACCATCCATGATCTAAAATGCAGTGCATTCAGTCCAACTTTAAAAGGCCCCTAAATTTTTCAGTCCCAATACCACTCAATCATCCCCAACATCCAAAGTCTCTTAATTGAGTTGTAAAGCCAGAAATAGATAATGTGGTGAAGAGTAAACAGTCAAAGTGTAAAAGGCAGCATTGGCCATGGAAGGAGAGACTAAACCAACACAGAATCTAAAACAAATGGGGCAAACATCAAACCCTATAGCTCCAAGCCCAGTATCCCTGATCAGTGATGAAGTCTCTGGAGTTCCAATTCTGCCCCTCAAGCTGGACTGCTTACAGCATGAGGAACAATGAATGCCAAGCCAGCAGTTTGCCTTGGTAGCCATCACATAGTCCTGGCTGAGATCTCCAATGCAACTCATGGTTTATTCTTGTGATGGTTAAGGTGTTGTCAACTTGATCTGTTTAGTAATCCACAGAAATCTTTTTTGGGTGGGTATCCGAGGTTGCTTCCAGGAAAGATTAACTGAAGAAGGAAGTCCCTCAGAGTGAGCTATTCCTCCATAGTGGGCAGCCCCTCTCATATGGGAACTTTTTATAAGGAAGCTCTGGGTAAAAAGAAGCCCTCTTCCTTCCACTTGGCTACCAGAGCTGCTTGCTGCCTTCCAGCAGACTAAAGACCAGCATCAACTGAAGACCCAAGTGGACTGAAGGCCAGTGGCTCCTTAGGAAGCCTACAGGTCTTCAGTGCTGGATTGGGACAGATAAAGCATCTAGCCACGTGGACTGAGCAGCTACCGTTCCTTGATTCTCAGACCTGTAACTGCTATTGGACTACCATAAGCTGATCCAATAAATTCCCCTTTTAATATAATTCATTCTAGTGGTCTGTTCCTATAGAGAATCCTGACTAATATAATCCTCATGGCTCCTTGAGACTTCCATGCAAGAACTTCCAACAAGCCTGCCTATCTGACTGTCAATGGCCATTTCCAAAAAACAAACCCATGCTACAATTCCAATAACCCTCTTTCCTGCATATGTTACAGCCCACAGTACCAGGAGAGCTACAAAGTCTTTTAATAAAGAGGGGAATAAGGCCAACTTTGAAGAACAGGACACTCCTTCAGGATGTGGGCCCCTACTTTGAAAAGAATCAACATTCTTTCTGTTGTCCAAAACAGAACAGCTGTCCCAATCTCAATGGTTGTAATCACTGAAATAATTACAGTTGAATGACTGTTGTCTCCAGCCTGAAACTCTCATTTTCCTGTGTTATATCCTTCTGCTCAAACCAGCCGATTTCTACACAACACAACCCTGTACAAGTTCTCAGGACACAGGCAAAATGCAGCAAGCCTATCACACATACTTCCTTTAGCCCAGTCCAGATAAAGCTCTTTATCCCCTCATAAGATAAAGTCTGTAAAAGCCCATAGTTTTTTACTGTATTTAGGTCTTTCAGCTCTCACTAGGACAGTCCATCAATCTCTGTTAGAGCACCACAAGGCATCTTGTAGACCAAGGTTTCAAATTCTTCCACATGACTTCTAAAAATAAGTTCCAAAAAGGCAAAAGCCACAGTAACATTTTTTGCTGCAATGATCCCACTCTTTTGGTGCCAATTTTCCGTTGTTACCTTCTCATTGCTGGTAGAAACACCCACTGACAAGCTAGGGGATAATAAACAATTAAGATCCAGTCCCAGCCACACACCTCTCCAGCAAGGCTCCACCTCCCAAATTGCCATGAGCTAGGAATCAAGCATTAAGAACACATGAGTTTCTGGTGGACACCCAATTCAAACTGCCACATTGAATTTCTCTCTAATATTAGTTCGATGGTATACCACATAAGGACTGACCACATGTGAAAAGGCTTGGCCACATTCTTTTTTGGGGGGCAGGGTTTCGAGGTAGGTTTTCACTGTAGCTCAGGCTGACCTGGAATTCACTGCGTAGTCTCAGGGTGGCCTCAAACTCACTGCAATTCTCCTACCTCTGCCTCCCGAGTGCTGGGATTAAAGGCATGCACCACCATGACCAGCTTGGCCACATTCTTTACACTGGTAGGTTCTCTTTACAGTATGAACTCTCTGGAAATCAGTAAGGTTGTAACAGCCTCCAGTGGCTTTAACATATTCTTTACATTTTTAGGGCTTTACTCCAGTATAAATCATGTGATACCAATTCAGGATTAAACCATTGTTAAAGGTTTTTACACACACTATGTTTATGGATATTCTCTCCAGTATGAGTATTTTGCTATTGAGCAAGGTTTTAAACCATACTAAAGATTTTACCACAGTCTACACTTGTAGTGCTTCCTTCCGGTGTAAGTTATGTAAGGGTGGAACACTTGCTACAGAATTTGCCACATTCCCCATTATCAGTGCTTTGGTGTCCAGTAAGGAGTGAGCTTTAAAAGCTTGGCTACTACCATCGCATTTGTAGGGCTTCTCTCTAGTATGAATCATGTAATGCCGTCGGAGGTGTGCATTCATCTTGAAGGTTTTGCCACATCGTTTACACTGATAGGGTCTCTCTCCAGTGTGAGTTCTCAGATGTCGTTTCAGGGATACAGTAGTTTTAAAGGCTCTGTCACATTCTTTACATTTATATGGCTTCTCTGTAGTATGAACTGTGTGATGTTGACTAAGGATTGAACTCTGGTTAAAGGCTTTGCCACACACTTTGCATTGGTAGGGCTTTTCTCCACGATGAATAGATTGGTGTCGAGTAAGGTTTGAAATAATAAGAAAGGTTTTACCACACTCTTTACATTCATAGGGCTTTTCCCCAGTGTGTATTTTCTGGTGTCGATGAAGTATTGAAATAGTGACAAAAGTTTTACCACACTCTTTACATTTGTAGGGCTTCTCTCCACTATGAATTTTCTGATGTTGAGTAAGGTATCGATAACTCTTAAAAGCCTTGCCACACTCTTTACATTCAAAGTGGTTTTCTCCAGTATGTATTTTCTGGTGTCGATGAAGTATTGAAACAGTAACAAAGGTTTTATTGCACTCTTTACATTTGAACGGTTTCTCTTTGTTATGAATTTTCTGGTGTAGAGTAAGATATGAGTAAGTCTTAAAGGTTTTGCCACATTCATTACATTTATAGGGCTTTTCTACACTGTGAATTTTCTGGTGTTGAGTACATTTTGCTGCAGTATAAAAGCTTTTACCACATTCTTTACATTGAAAGGATTTCTCTCCACGATGAATTTTATGGTGTATAGTAAGGTATGAATAACTCTTAAAGGCCTTGCCACATTCTTTACATTGGAAGGGTTTCTCCCCAGTATGAATTTTCTGGTGTTCGGTAAGGTTTGAAATAATAGCAAAGGCTTTACCACAGTCTTTACACACAAAGGGTTTCTTTCCAGTATGAAGATACTCATGTCGAGTGAGGATTGACTTTCTGTAAAAGGCCATGCCGCATTCATTACATTTGTAAGGCTTCTCTTCACTATGAATTTTCTGGTGTACAGTAAGGTACGAGTAATTGTTAAAGGCCTTGCCACATTCTTTACATTTGTAAGGTTTCTCTCCACTATGAATTTGCTGGTGTCGAGTAAGTTTTGTAGTAGTAAAAAAGCTTTTACCACACTCTTTACATGCAAAGGGTTTCTCTCCAGTATGAATTTTCTGGTGTACAGTCAGATATGAATAATTGTTAAAGGCCTTGCCACATTCTTTACAAGGAAAGGGTTTCTCTCCACTATGAATTTGCTGGTGTCTAGTAAGTTTTGAAGCATCAAAAAAGGTTTTACCACACTCATTACATGCAAAGGGCTTCTCTCCAGTATGAATTTTCTGGTGTCGAGTAAGAGATGAATTATTGTTAAAGGCCTTGCCACATTCTTTACATTTGTAGGGTTTCTCTCCACTGTGAATTTTCTGGTGTCGAATAAGGCTTGAACTTTGACTAAAAGTCTGGCCACATTCTTTACATTCATAAGCCTTGTCAACACTGGGAGTGCCATGAATACTTTTTGAGCACTGACGAAAGACTTTCCCACATTTACTTCCTTTGTAAAGGTTCTCTGGACTACAGTGATGTTTATCAGAATTTGAGCCATGGTTAAAGGTCTTTTGTGTGTCAGTGCATTCATTATTTTTCTCAGCAGCATGAAAATCCTGGTAGTTATTTACTGTAGAAGCCTGGCTAGTGGCTTGTCTAGTTGCATTAAATAGGCACTCTGCTTGCAAAGTGTCTTTATCTGCATTTTTACTTAGCAATAATAGATAAGAAAAGATACTCCCAAATTCATTAAAACTGTCTATTTTAGTATACAGAGTACTTGTTTTTTGATTGTAGAGTAGTGAATTTTTTTCAAAGGAACTCTCCAATTGATCACTTTTAGAAATGTGTTCCTCATTTTCCAATCTATCTATGGAAATATTTGAATGCAAGTTTACTCCAGTGATGGATGTTAAATTGTTTAAGCTAGTAACTGCATCATGATCTAAGACTCTTTGCAGACCTTCCAAATTTCCTTTCATAGGAAAGGTATATGACAAAAATTGCTGAAGATATTTATTTACCAAAAGAGATGAATCTTCAAAAGTTATTGATGTAACTTGAGGGGTTTTCTGAGATGTTTTCACTTCTGGATCTCTATTGGCAGAGATTTTTTGGCTACTGTTAGTTATCACATATTGGTTATGTCCATCAAAACAGGCTTTGTGACCTTCCCTTTCTCCCATACTTTCTGATTCTTGCCGTAATTGTAAACTATTAAAATCACAACTTCCATGACTTCTTATCCCTTTAGGAAGTGAATGCTTAATTTTCTGCTTTGATGACAAGTCTTGGGTATAACGAGAAGAAACAGCTGAAAGAAATAAAAATAACAAATTATCAAAAGTTAGATTCAGGTGAAAAGACTTTTAAACTAATATGTAAAATTATACCAGATAGGTATCATCACTGTCTGGTTAATAGTAAGCCCACAGTACCTATTGTCCCACAGGCATATGAGTTTAACAAAAATATGTCATCCACATTTATTTGTAAAACTTGGGAACTCAGAGCACTCCAGGTGAGCATAACACTTAAGCAAAGAAAGGGAAAGTTTGTGACTTCAGTCAACCACAGCTTTCTCTTCCATAACACAACACTGTAAGATTAGGGAAAATAATCTTCTAAAGCCTTAACTCTCCCTAAAGAGAAAGAAATTTGCATTTATGACCTCCTTGGGGACTGTCTGAAAACTGATTCTTCTCTCCTCTGACATGGAGTCCTGACAATATACATAATATTTAGGATGACAGTTTGTATTGAAAACAAAAGTAAACATTTATTAAGATACCAAAGAGATAACAGTAGCATATATGATCAAGAGGAGTAGGAAAGCCTGTGATTTTATACAAAGAAACATGAGGTAACATTATTAACTGGAAAAATACAAGCACATGTGGGGTGGGGAGCGAATTTTCATGGTTTCTTTTCTATTACTATGGAAGTTGTCAATAATAAAAAAATTAAAAAAAAATAAGCACATGTCCAAAGGAGACACATTATGAAAATATGTTTCACAGACTGGCAGAAGCCAACATATAGGCCTATGCCACAGACTTCTGGGACCCCAATATGGAAGAAACCAAGCTTATACACCCTGATCCTGACAGACATCCAGGACCCCAACATGGTTGAAACATGCAATACAGCTTATGTGTTCAGGAAAATGGAAAGGCTATTTCAAGACAAACCCAAATTAAGGCAAGCCTTGTCAACCAAACCAGTACTACAGGGAATTCTGAAAGGAATACTACATAGAGAGAAACAAGAAAAACAGTCTCATTCACATGAACATGTATAAGAATCCCCACCAAGAAAGAAGCAGGGGAACAAAGAGAGAGAGAGAGAGAGAGAGAGAGAGAGAGAGAGAGAGAGAGAAATACACACAAAAAGAGAAAGAACAACAATTCCATGTGTTCAATCAGATCACAGAAGAAAAAAATAGAAATCAACAAGAGAAACATCAGCAATTACACAATTCACTCAGCAAGAGTTCACTGAGGAAATAAAAAATTTTTAGTAACTGATGAAAATGGTAACATCACTAACCAGATCCTCTGGGATAAAATCAAAAGGAAAGTTTATACATATGAATGTACACATTAATAAGTCTGAGATTTCAGGGCTGGAGGGATTACTTAGTGGTAAGGTACTTCCCTGCAAAGCTAAAGGATCTAGGTTCGATAACCCAGGACCCACATAAGCCAGATGCACAATGTGGCACATATGTCTGGGGTTTGTATGCAGTGGCTAGAGGACCTGGCATGCCCATTCTCTCTGTCTCTCCCTGTCAAATAAATAATTTAAAAAAATTAAAATTCTGAGATTGCAAAGCAACAATCAAATGATGAAGCCTAAGGTGCTAGAAAAAAATATGATGCCAATCCCAGACCCAGTGGATGCCAGGGATCAAGATATGGGCAGAAATTAATGAAATAGAGACTAAAGGGATAATATACAAATCAACTAATCAAAGAATTGACTTTTGGAAAAAGTTAACAAAGTTGACAAGTCCCTAGCCAAACTCAACAAAAGAAAGAGAAGACCCAAGTAAGTAAGTTTAGAGACAAAAAAGGAGATAATGCTATGAAAGCTAATATTATAAGTTTGAAAACCTAGATAAAAGGATAAATTTCTAAATGCATGTAAAATCATTTAAACAGACCCATAATAAACAGTGAGAATAAAGCAGTAATTATGTTTCCCCATACAGAAAAGCTCAGGTCCAGACAGATACACTGTAAAATTCTATCAAACTTTTATGGGAGATCTAATACCAACACTTCCTAAATTTGCCTACAAAATAAAAAGGGAAGGACTGCTACCAAATTCACTTATAAAGCCAGTATTACACTGATACCAAAGCCAGATAAAGATACAAGAACAAAAACTACAGACCAATTTCCAAGACAAACAGAGGCAAATACTTGCAAACATTATTCAGCAACACATTAAGATTACACATCATGAACAAGCAGGTTTCCTTCCAGGGAAGCAAGATTGGTTCTGCATAAACAAATCAATAAACAACTCACATTTTATATATATGAGGGACAGAAACCAGATAATCATATCTATTAGATGCAGAGAAGGGATTTGACAAAGTTTAACATGCTTTCGTGATGAAAGTTCTGGAGAAATAAGAAATGGAAGGTACATATTTCAAAATAATTCAGGGTATATATGACAAACCTATAGCCAATATTATTCTGATAAGAATATCTGAAAACACTGTCTCTAAAATATGGAACAAGACAAGGGTGGTCATTGTTTCCACTATGTACATGTACTTCTCAAAGTCTTTGCCAGAAAAATAAAACAAGCAGATGTCATAGAAGGGATAAAATTTTAATGGAAGAAATGAAATTATCCCTATTTATAGATGACAGAATTCTATGTTTAGGTGCCTCTATCAGAAAATACTTAAGATTTAATAAATGTTTTCAGCAAACTTACAGGATACAAAATCAGCACACAAAGATCATGCATATATTCAAACAATGAATGTGCTGATAAAGAAATTGGGGAAAATATCTCATTTACAAAGGCTCAATAAAAAAAAAAAGTAGGAACCTAGGAATAAACCTCTGCAAGAATGTGAAAAGTCTCTACAAAGAAAACTTTAAGACGCTGAAACAGGAAATAAAAGAAGGTATCAAATGTTGAAGAAACCTTTCATACCTCTGGATTGATAGAATCTATACTATGAAAATATATATACCCACAGTATGCACAAGACCCTAGATTCACTCCCCAACACCACATAAACCAAGTGTGGTGGCACTCATTTGTAACCACAGCATTCAAAAGATGGAGGCAGGAGGACCAGAAGTTCAAGGTCATTGTCAGGTATATAGCAAGTTTGAGGCCAACCTGGGCTACAAAAGGATAATAATAAATAGGGCTGAAGAGATGGCTTAGTGGTTAAGGTGCTTGCCTGCAAAGCCAAAGGACTCAGGTTCAATTCCCCAGGACCCAAGTAAGCCAGATGCACAAGGTGGCACATACGTCTGGAGTTTGTTTGCAGTGGCTAGAGGCCTTAGAGTGCCCATACTCTCTCTCTCTCTCTCTCTCTGCTTCTTTCTCTCTTAAGTAAATAAATAAATAAAATAATAATAATTAAAAATGTTCTGTAGCTTTCAGCATTCCCCAAACCTCACAATACACATGGCTACTGACACTCTCTACATTCATGAGGTTAACTTTTTCCAATTCCGCACATTTTTCTAGAAGTTGTTTGCCATGGCAAGAGGCCCTAGTGTGCCCATATTTACTCTTCTTCTCTCTCTGTCTTGATATTTTTTAAAAATACAAGATGATGAAAATACCTTAAAAACAATATGAAGTTAGAGAAGAAGATACATGGGACAGAACAGAAAGCATAGTGATAAACCCTCATATACAAGGGGAGATAGATCAAGAGGTATTTACCCACCAATGTTCACTGCAGCATTATTCCTAGAAGCCAACAGATAGAGGCAATCTGAATAATCACTGATAAGTGTGGATGAAGATAATGTGGAAGCCAGAAACAAGTATTATTCAGCCGTAAAAAGGTAACAAATCTTTTACATCTATAATAAAGATTCATCTTAAGGACTTTATGCTAAGTGACATACATCAGGTTCACAAAAGACAAATGCAGTACAATTCTACATATATATGAAAAGTAAAACTTACTGGACAGAAGGTATAATGGTGTTTGTGACAAGAAAAGGGGAGACAGAGGTCAGCACTTTTTTTTTTTTTTTTTGCAATTATGTGATAATAGTTTAGCAAGGTGAAATTTTTTGGTGTTTAACTTTTTAGGTTGAAGTTTACCTTGGTTGAATAATTTCTATATACTTAACACGATGACTGGTATACTCAAAGTATTTATTTGTATATTTTATTTTATATGTTTTTGGTCATAGATAAAACAATAGAAAAACTGATCTATAACGATATTCAAAAACTTCTTTTACTGGTAGCAGAGGATAACCTTGAACCAAGACCTGATATTACAGATATGTGCCACCATGCCTGGTTTATGTTGGGCTGGGATTTGAAACCAGGGCTTCATACATGCTAAATAAGCATTCTACCAATTGTGCCCAAATCCCTGATCCTCAAAAGGTACTTTTAAAACAGGCAAAAGTAACATAGAGACATAAAATAAAGGCACTTGTTGAAGGGAGGAAGAGGTTCAATGGGAGGGTTATGGAGGAGTGGGGGCAGGAAGAGTCATGGGAGGGGATTATTATCAAATACATTGTATACACATAAAATAGTCATTAAAGTTATAAAATAAAAAACTCTGGTGAGATCATCTTAATGAACATATATATGATATTAGAAGCTTTTCTGTGGTATTAACATATTGCAGCAATTTGGAAATGTGCACCCCACATCCCCCCCCCCCACCGCAAGCAGCAGAAAAACAAACATTATTCAGATTCTAACAGACAAAGGGAAGGGATGTGGCTGTCACTCTGAATGTGTGGAGAAATCACTAGAGGGCAAGGAGGAAACTTTGAGCTTTTAAAGCAAGATAAAAAGGGCTGGAGATGGCTCAGCATGTAAGATGAATGGTGAAGTGAACACACTCATGTTAGATGTAGAGAACAATATTTCATACCACTGAATTCCTTTAATTACAAGTACAGTGAAGGATGTATGCCCCAAGAAATGGGATGGTTCAAGACAAGCATATCATGAAAATTTTCTTGTTTATACACACACCCTATTTTCTCCATTAAAGCAGGAATCATACAGAGTAGATGCTTCCAAAAGATAACTGTTCAAAAGAAGGAAATAAGCATTGGTAGTAAATCAGTAATTCTGTAGGGAAGTTGTCCTCACCTATGGAGACGAGGTTTCTGTAGTTTTCTATCATCACATCCCTATATAAGTTCCGCTGAGCAGAATCCAGACACTCCCATTCCTCTAGAGAGAAATCAATGCTGATGTCACTGAATGTGATCACGTCCTGAAATAAAAATAAGTATTCAGCATATTAACCATTGCAGTCATTAACAGAGTTCCTAATTTGAGCCAAGTTGAATGAGAGCTAGAAATTGTGACATTAGCCTTAGGTGTTTATTAAGAGACTTTTAAAATATAAGATGGAGCCAGGTGTGGTGGCACATGCAATTAATCCCAGCACTTGGGAGGCAGAGGTAGGAGGATCACAGTGAGTTCATGGCCACCCTGAGACTACATAGTGAATTCCAGGTCAGCCTGAGCTAGAGTGAGACCCTACGTCGAAAAAACCAATATACATATATGCTGGGTGTGGCAGTACTCTTCTTTAATTACAGCACTCAAGAGGCTGAGGTAGATGGATTACTATGAGTTCAAGGCCAGTCTGGGCTAAAGATTGAGTTCCAGATCAGCCTGGTCTAGTGTAAAACCCTACTGCAAAAAAAAAAAAAAAAAAGTTGGAATAGGAATGCTGCCAAAGAAACCTGGGGGAAGAGATAAGACACAATATACTCTTCTACCGGTGGGTAAAGAATTACTAACACAGGTGGTACCTCTGCAGAGAAGCAGGAGGAGTAAGAAGCTCACAGCAATCACACCATTAATACAGATCTGGCTCTAGCCAGTGGCCCCAGGGAAATGTTTCTATTTTCCAGGCCTTGCCTGAGCCAGCAGGAGCAGAGTTAATGTGGAAACACATATTTACCAAACGTGGGTACACACAATTTCACAGAACACATACTACCAGATGTAAAGTCATTACCCCAAGCACAATAGTAGTGGGTAACTTTAATATCCCATTCTCACCAAATGACAGGTCATCCCAATAAAAAATAAAACAGAGAAGCAACTAGTGTAATGGTGGCATGTCTGCTGTGGGGGAAATCAACTGCCCTCTGATTAGATATGAGGGAGGGAATTTCTTCCCAGTACGGAAAACCTAATCCAAAGCCTATGGCTGGGGATGTCATAAAGCCTAAGAGTGAAACTATTACTATTGTCTAATAAAATGGATATATTATACCCACCAAACTACCCTCTAAATACTTATGTTTATGCACATATATTAAAGCAACTCTCACTTTACAGAAGCTTCTTTTCAGATAGTGGTGACCACTGGAGTCAGTCAAAACTCAAAGTGCTGAAGAGTGCCAGCTGCACAATAGGAGAAATAAATGCTGAATCAAAATAGAAGAGAGAATAGGTGGAAAGAAGATGGGATCCAGTGAAGAGGGATTGAAGAGGGAGGAAAGAAAGGTGATGGAAGGGGATTATAATTATGGTGCATTGTCTATGTATATGGAGGTTGTTAATAAAGAGTTTGTAAAACCCTCCAAAAAGAACATACATACTAGCCAGGCGTGGTAGCGCACACCTTTAATCCCAGCACTCAGGAGGCAGAGGTAGGAGGATCACTGTGAGTTCAATGTCATCCTGAGACTACACAGTGAATTCCAGGTCAGCCTGAGTTACAGTGAGACCCCACTCAAACAAACAAAAAAGAATATATATACTAAATGCTATTGTTTAAAACAATAATTGATACATATTTCCCATATGAGAAAGTGAGGGGGTTACTGCCTGTGTAGATTGTCACTAGTACTATCACAAAGTGGAGATGTAACGGTCACTCAACACAAAGTTCTTCCATCATAACACCTCTACTATACTACAGTAGTATACAACCTCTTACAGCACCCAGGAAAAGGTGCACACTCATTTACCCACGTTGATTTGACCTGCAGCGTATATAAAATCTCAAAATAGGAGCACATTCTGAGCACTGTCATCATGGGGTTCTGGAAACCAATGTTCAGAAAGCTGTACTCCAGCCTGCCCCTTCCCTCCCAGGAGCTGACCTACAGGATCCAGGCCTGGCCCCGCCCCGCGGAACTGCTGACTGACAGGACCCCCTTCCAGCCCAGGCAGAGCTGACAGACAAGATCCAGGCCCCGCCCCTCCCCGCGGAAGAGCTGAGTGACAGGACCCCTTCCACCGAGAAAGAGCTGATTGGTGGGACCAAGATTTGGTCCCGCCCCACCCCGCGGAAGAGCTGAGTGACAGGACCCCGCCCCGCTCAGCGGAGAGACTGACTGACAAGTTCCAGGCTTGGTCTCGCCCCGCGGAGGAGGTGACGCGATGACTGTCTCCACCCAGCCGGGTCGGGGACGTCTCCCGGCGCGGGTGCAGCGGGCACTCACCATCTCCAGGCTTCCTGGGTAGCGGGCGCGAGCTGTGCGGGTCTCCTGCCTCAGGACACAAGCCCACGGACGCCCAGCAACTCCCGCCTCTGACGCAGGGACCAAGCGCAAGATGGCCGACTCAAGCGAAAGCCCGCGAGATTTTGAATGCCTGCCCCCAGGCCTGACGGTCAGCCTGATTGGACGGTCTTCCCATGGCACCGCTGACTGGACAGGACTTCCGGCTCGACTACTATAGATTTGAGATTACAGGTGACCAAATTGTCTGAATGAAGCTAGAATGAGAGTTTCTTGTCTGAACAGAAGTTCCCAGAAAAGCACTGCATCTCCTACATCTACTTTGAACAAGGCTGAATGCCAGGATAGAACGGCTGTGAGTTCAGGGCCTTAGGTGGTTGCAGGATCAGAGTCAAATCATCTCAAGTAACCTAGTGATATACTTCAGTGTCTCTGAAAAACATGAATAATGCAATTAGAAAAGCCGTAGATGGAAGAAAAATTAAAGATCAGGAGAGAAAATGATGAAGTGGCACACAACACATCAAAAGAATAAAATAAGGTGTTGGTTCTTTGACAAAACAAAATAAGATTGACAAACTTTGAGCCAAACTAGCCAAATGGAAGGAAACAAAGTAACAAAATTAAGTATAAAAAGTAGAACTTAAACAGATTTAAGTGAAATCAAGGGGATTATTTATAATCCATGTTCTTCTCTTGTTTCTACATCATTTTCACTCTGCTTTCCAGCCTTCCTCATTTACAAAGTATAACTTTTCATTGGTTTAATAAACTCTTGATCTTAGTGGCATCCCAACTTCCCACTTCCATTTACCTATGCCTTCTCACATTTTCTCAGTTATCTAATACTAATGCCAATCCCAATTCATTCCACTTCCTAATTTAGCAACTGACATCTCAGTACACATCAAACTATTGTATCCTTATGCTGAAATAGTATTTAAAGCCAAAGGGACAACTTTTAAAGAGAATTTAACAGCTGGTGGGCCTACCCAGAAATTCTGGTTGTTTCTGCAACTGCAATCTATTGAGCAAGTAGACTGCAGGTTTATATGTTGAACTGCACCACCAGGACACCAAGGAGAAGCAACAACTCAATATTCACAAACTAGTCCCACTTAAACATTATAAACACTTCTACTGGAAAAATATAGCTTAAGGATAAAAATAACGAACCCCCCCCAAAATGTATGAGTACCAATTACAGAAATGTAAGAAATATTAAAAAAGGAAATATGAACTTTCAAAAATACCAATTTAACAGTAATGAATTACAAGAGGAGTGAATTATATGGATCCCCAATTCAAAGAAAATAATTCAAAGAATAATTACAACAGTGTTTAAAGAAACAAAAGCTACAAATAACTTTATTTCATTCTTTTTGTTTGTTTGTTTGTTTGTTTATACAAATGGCGGTGAAAACATGAGAGAACCAAGATTCATTAATATGGTGAGAAAAGATAGCTGACTGCCTAGCACAAGACAGACCACCTCTAGCACCTCTGCCAGGGCCCAAGAGATATTATGATTCTAGTAATGATGTAAATATGAGTGCTTCTCTAATTGCTAGCCTGCTCCAGGAAGATGGTGATAGACATTGAAGGCACTCAAAACTCATCAAAGAAGAAATCCAGAGGTTGTAGAGAACTCACCACTAAAGTAGACTTATAACAAACCCACCAAGGCTCAGGGGACATTGCAGAAAAGAGGGTGGAAAGAGTGTAAGAGTCACAGGGTGAGAAAGAGTATTCTGAGGCATTGTCCATCCCCCCACCAGGACCCACAAAGACTGACAGATTCATGACCACATAGTGAATACCAAAAACCCCACTGAGAAGAGCCCTCAGTGGAATGTGAGCAAGGGAGAGGAAATATAAGAGGATAACCTGAGGGAATAGGACTAATAGGTGAATTGTTCATACAGTATAGTTCAAAGTTAAAGAAATAAAAAATATTTTGAAAATTACATGGTTACATGTGTATGGGTTTATGGGTATGTGTCCTCTATTCCATTGGTCTACATGTCTGCTTTGTGCCAGTACCATACTGGTTTTTGTTCTGTTTTGGTTTGTTTTGTTTTGGTTTTTCGAGGTAGGGTCTTGCTCTAGCCCAGGCTGACCTGGAATTCACTACAAAGTCTCAGGGTGGCTTTGAACTCATGGCAATCCTCCTAGCACTGCTTCCCGAGCTGGGATTAAAGGCGTGCACCACCACACCCAGGCTGTTGTTTTTAATGTGGCTCTGTAGTGTAGCTTGAGATCAGATATGATGCATCCAATATCTGTGCTTCCTGGTTGGGATTTCTTTGGATATTCAGAATATTATGTGCTTCCATATGAATGTTTGGGTATTTTTATAGTTCTATAAAGAATATAATTTAGATTTTGATGGGGATTGTATTGTATTGTATTTACAATATGAATTCTTGCACTTCAGGAGCAAGGGGAGTCTTGCCGTTCACTAGTACGTTCTTCACTTTCTACCTCTAGTGTTTTAAAGCTTTCATTATCCCATTCCTTCACCTACTTAGTTTTTTAAAAATATTTTATTTATTTATTTATAAGAGAGAGAGAGAGAGACTGGGCATGCCAGGGTCTCTAGCCACTGTAAGTGAACTCCAGATGCATAGGCCACCATGTGCATCTGGCTTATGTGGGTCATGGAGAATTGACCTGAGGTCTTTTGGCTTTGCAGGCAAATGCCTTAACCACTAAGCCATCTCTCCAGCCCTCACCTCCTTAGTTTTATTTCTACATATTTTTTGCTATGGAAATGAGATGGAATTTTTTTATTAATAACTTCCATAATTATAAACAATATCACATGGTAATGCCCTCCCTCCCCCCACTTTCCCCTTTGAAACTCAATTCTCCATCATATCCCCTCCTCCTCTCAAATGAGTCTCTCTTTCATTTTGATGTCATGATCTTTTCCTCTTATTATGATGGCCTTATGCTGAGCACTCCTGTCCCTTCTTCCCAGCACCATGATGCTTTCTGAATCATCCCTAGGTCACTGCCATCTAAAAGTAGAAAGTTCTCCACCAAAAGTGAGAGTAGCATTAATTGATAGGTATGAATATTAAGAAAAGTGCTTACTGGGAAGTTTGATAAGCATAGTATATACGTTTATCCAGACAGCAGCAGAACTTATACCCCTAGGGCTCATGACTACCCCTGTTTTAGGTTTTCAGTATCTGGGATGTATTTCCACCCATGGAGTGGGCCTCCAGTCCAATTAGAGGGCAGTTGGTTTCCACCATGACAAACATGCCGCTATTGTACCCATTGGCTCACTTGACCTGGGTGGCCAAATAGGCTTGCAGTGTCCACTGTTAAGTATCTTCATTGGTGATTTCTCTGTCTCCCATTGAACTGCATGTAGAATGGCTTCTTCCAGCTTTCTGTCAGCTGGTCTACATGGAAGAGGTTATCAGCTCAGTTCCATCTGTATTTCTTCTTTTTTTTTTTTTAATTTTTATTTATTTATTTGAAAGTGACAGAGAGAGAAAGAGGCAGAGAGAAAGTGAGAGAGAGAGAGAATGGGCGCGCCAGGGCCTCCAGCCACTGCAAACAAACTCCAGACGCGTGCGCCCCCTTGTGCATCTGGCTAACGTGGGTCCTGGGGAATCGAGCCTCGAACCGGGGTCCTTAGGCTTCACAGGCAAGCGCTTAACCACTAAGCCATCTCTCCAGCCCCCACATCTGTATTTCTTCTTTTAAGAACTCTATATAGTTCTATAGCCCATTTTTTAATTGGCTTGTTTGATTTCTTATTATTTATTTTTTTGAGTTCTTTGTATATCCTAGATATTAATCCTCTACCAGATGTATAGCTGACAAAGACTTTTTCCCATTCTGTAGGTTGCCCCACTTTTACTTAATATAGTACTGGAAGTCTTAGCCATAGCAATAAGGCAAGAGACACACATAAAAGCAATACAAATTGGAAAGGAAGAGATCAGGTTATCATTATTTGCAAGTGACATGATTCTATATATAAAGGACCCTAAAGACTCTACCAGAAAACTGTTAGAACTGATAAACACCTACAGCCATGTAGCAGGATACAAAATAAATACACAGAAATCAGTAGCCTTCATATATGGTAACAACAAACACACAGAGGATGAAATCAGAGAATCACTCCCATTCACAATTGCATCAAAGAAAATAAAGTACCTTGGAATAAACATAACCAAGGAAGTAAAGGATCTCTACAATGAAAACTTTAAAACACTCAAGTGAGAAATTGCAGAAGACACTAGGAAACAGAAGAACATCCCTTGTTCCTGGATCAGAAGAATCAATATTGTGAAAATGGCAACCTTACCAAAAGCAATCTACACATTTAATGCAATCCCCATCAAAATTCCAAAGGCATTCTTCATGGAAATAGAAAACACAATCCAAAAATTCATTTGGAATCACAAAAAAACACAAATATCAAAAATAATACTGAGCAAAAAAAAACAAGGCTCGTTGTCACCATACCTGATTTTAACCTATACTACAGAACCATAGTAACAAAAACAGCATGGTACTGGCAAAAAGCAGACATGTAGCTCAATGGAACAGAATAGAGGACCCAGATATAAGACCAGGTAGCTATAGCCTCCTGATATTTGATAAATATACCAAAAATACTCATTGGAGAAAAGATAGCCTCTTCAGCAAATGGTGCTGGGAAAACTGGATATTTATCTGTAGAAAGATGAAAATAGATTCTTCTCTCCATGCACAAGAATTAAGTCCAAATGGATTAAGACCTTAACATCAGACCTGAAACTCTGAAACTGCTAGAGGAAAAAGTAGGGGAAACCTTTCAACATATTGGTCTTGGCAAAGACTTTCTGAATATAACCCAAATTGCTTAGGAAATAAAATCACAGATTAACCACTGGGACTTCATGAAATTACAAAGATTTTATACAGCAAGGGACACTGTTAATAAAGCAAAGAGACAACCTACAGAATGGGAAAAAAATCTTTGCCAGCTATACATCTGACTTTTTGAGATACTTCCAGACCTACTGTGGCTGCTTCTGTTACTCTTACTTTGTGACCTTCTTCTAGAGCATGACCTAGATCTGCTTCCAGATATCTGCTTCCTGAGGCTTATTTGTGGCTTACCTTCAATAAGCCTAACATTTATTTCTGTACCATCCAGTTTATCCCATACACTTCATGTCAGAGTAGGAGTGAAATTCAATGACACCCTCATTAGTGTGTTTTTTGTGAGCATCTGCATATGTCACTTCACCTGCTTGCCACATGAAATCCTTTAAGTCTTGCCAACTGCAGCAACTAGAGAGATTTTCTACAATAAGCCCGTACTCTGTAGGAACAGGTGGTCCGTATTTGTCTCTGCCGGAGGTACTACAACTGCTGTATCCATCTTCACCACTGCGGCTGGACATGGCCCGGGCTCCACGATCTCAAGCTAGCCACAGAACTCCTTGCCATTCAGCTCATAAATGGCATCTTTGGCATCGTGGGAGTCTTCGAACTCCACGAAGCTGTACCCATTTTTTAAAAACTTTTTATTAATTAATTAATTAATTAATTTGAGAGTGACAGACACAGAGAGAAAGAGGCAGAGAGAGAGAGAGAGAGAGAGAGAGAGAGAATGGCCATCCAGGGCTTCCAGCCACTGCAAACAAACTCCAGACATGCGCCCCTTTGTGCACCTGGCTAACCATGGGTCCTGGAGAATCAAGCCTCGAACCAGGGTGATTAGGCTTCACAGGCAAGTGCTTAACCACTAAGCCATCTATCCAGCCCACCATACTCATTTTTGAGGTCTACTTCCAGAAGGCGGCCATAGCAGCTGAAAAAACACTGGACGTCCTTCTCTTGGACGTTGTAGCTCAGGCGTCCTATGTAGACCCCTGGCATGTCCCTGGAGGGCTGGCTCCTGGAGGCAGTCGCTGGCAGGTGCAGGTGCGGGGACTGTAACAGCCCAAAGGTGGGCCTCGCACCCTGGGGGCCGCGGAGTCCAACCACACAATGGTCATATGGTCTATTTTAGAGAATGTTCCATGTGCTGCGGAAAAGAATGTGTATTCTGTAGCATTTAGATGAAATGTCCCATAGATATCTGTTAGATCCATTTGTTCTATGACCTCATTTAATCCAGATGCCTCTCTGTTTATTTTTTGCTGGGACCACCTGTCAGTTGATGGGAGTGGGGTGTTGAATTCTGTCACAACTGTGTTTGGTGTAATCTGTGACCTTAGTTCTAATAGCATTTGTTTTATGAAGTTGGGAGCCCCGTGTTAGGTGCAAATATGTTTAGGATTGTAATGTCCTACTGTTGGAGGGTGCTTTTAATCAATATAAAGTGACCTTCCTTATCTTTTCTAACTAATGTTGGACTGAAGTCTATCTTGTCAGATATTAGGATAGCAACCCTTGCTTGTTTTCTAGGCCCTTTTGCTTGAAACACTATTTTCCAACCTTTCACCCAAAGATAATGTCCATTCTTTGTAGAAAGGTGAGTTTCTTGGAGGCAACAAATTGAAGGATCCTGCTGTTTAACCCAGTCTGCAAACCTGTGTCTTTTGGTTGGGGCATTGAGGCCATTGATATGAAGAGATATTATTGAAAGTTGTATATTTACTTTTGCCATTTTTTTGTAGCTCTTCTGTTTTTATCTTTGCTCTCTTGTATTAACTAGTATTTGAGTATGATTTGTTTTTTCCAGGTTTGTTATATGTGTGCTTTTCTTTCTCTTCAGCATGGAGGATTCTTTCAAGTATTTTCTGTAAAGCTGATTTTGTCTCCAAATATTCTTTTAGCCTGCTTTAGTTGTAGAATGTTCTTATTTCTACATCTATTTCAATGGATAGCTTTGCAGGATAAAGTAACCTTTGTTGACAGTTGTTATCTTTCAGAACTTAAAATACATCACTCCACGCCTTTCTGGCTTTTAAAGTTTGTGTTGAGTAATCTGCTGTGATCCTGATGAGCTTGCCTTTGTAGGTAACTTGATTTTTTTCTCTAACTCCTTTCAATATATTTTCTTTGGTTTGTACGTTTGGTAGTTTAATTATAATATGGCAAGGATAGGTTCTTTCCAGGTTTTGTCTTTTTGGTGTTCTAAAGGATTCCTGTATCTGCATAGGCATCTCTTTCTCAATTTGGGGGAAGTTTTCTTCTGTGATTTTTTTGAAAGTACCCACTATACCTTTGGAGTGAAATTCTTCTCCTTCTACTATACCCTGTATTCTTATGTTTGATCTTTTCATAGTGTCCCAAAATCTTGAAATTCCCTTTCATATTTTCCTATTACTTTGTCTTTCTCTTTGTTAGACTGTATTAGATCTGCCACCTGGTCTTCTAGTTTAGACATTCTGTCCTGTCCTTCATCCATTCTACTCGTGATATTTTCTACAGAGTTTTTTATTTCATTGACTGTGTTCTTCATTGCTAGTATTTATGAATGGTTTTTCTTTATTAGTTCTATTTCCTTATTTATGTCTTATATACCCTTAATCCTGTCAACTAGGAGGTTAAGATTTCAGGTCTGTTGAGGGTTCCAAATCTGCTTGTGACCAAGTGAAACCCTTCCCTAATGAAGAACAGATGAGGAAACAACACCACTATAAGTCAGAAAGCAACAAATAACAAGCCCAAAATATAGCTTATTGACAGTAAGATGCTTGCTGTGGGCCGGCAGCCGGGCCAAGTGTCAAGTGTTGATGGGCTGACCGCCTTGCTGCGGGCTGCAGGCGCTTGGCCAGCAAGGAAGATAGCGCGCTGGAGGCCAGGCTCGGGGGTAGGTTGCTGGCCCTGACAGGGGGAGTTACTGGGCGTGCGTGAGTGTGTGTGCCACACGAACCGCGGGAAACAACTGGCACCGACGTTAGCTGTGGTGTCACCATCCTCCTCATCTCGGGATGCTTCTAGGAGTTTGTTGCACCGCTGAGTCATGCGGGGACAGAAGGGCGGGTTCTCCGTGGCCTCAGTAGCACTTAGCACCACGGTGGGGGGCCAATGTGGAGACAGAGGGGAAGGGGCCTTCTAGGAGGGGAGTTCCGAGTGGTCCTTAGGTCACCGCTTTGTCCGAAATAAATCAGAATGAATTATACAGAAAAGCCCAATGAAATAACAAAAGATGAGTGGATGGAAAAACTCAATAACTTACATGTGCAACAAGCAGACATGAACCATCTCATCATGAACTACCTGGACACAGAGGGCTTTAAGGAAGCAGCAGAAAAGTTTCGAATGGAATCTGGTATTGAACCAAGTGTGGATCTAGAAACGCTTGATGAGCGGATCAAGATTCGGGAGATGATTCTGAAGGGTCAGATTCAGAAGGCCATCGCCCTGATCAACAGCCTCCACCCAGAGCTCCTGGACACAAATTGGTACCTCTACTTCCATCTGCAGCAATAGCACTTGATTAAACTCATCCGCCAGCGTGAGACTGAGGCAGCATTGGAGTTCGCCCAGAAGCAGCTGGCAGAGCAGGGTGAAGAAAGCAGAGAGTGCCTCACAGAGATGGAGCACACACTGGCCTTGCTAGCCTTTGACAGTCCTGAGGAATCGCCCTTTGGAGATCTCCTTCACATGATGCAAAGGCAAAAGGTGTGGAGTGAAGTTAACCAAGCTGTTCTAGATTATGAAAATCGTGAGTCCACACCCAAGCTGACAAAATTACTGAAACTGCTACTTTGGGCTCAGAATGAGCTGGACCAGAAGAAAGTAAAATATCCCAAAATGGCAAATCTCAGCAAAGGTGTGATTGAGGAGCCCAAGTAGAGCCTGTGTAGACCCAGCACACAGGACTCATCTCCCCTCAGGCTGCCACTGACAGATTCACTGCAATAGAGAACCTTTTCCCCTGTACTTTTCTTTAAACTTGCATCATTTTAAAAGGAAAAAGAGCCTTTTAAAAGCTGGCAAACCCATGGTGAAGGACACCATCTCTGGAAGCCTGGCATGGTCTGTGCACTCTGCATCCTGAGGGCTGCACTTGCTGCAGTTGACTGACTCTCCAGCGCTCCTGGTGTTGCTGTCAGGAAGAGCTGTTTGCCACTGAGCACTGCATTGCTACAGAGTGTCAGTTCAACTGAAGGCCTCATGATTGAAGTATGGAAGAAGCACTGACGTTCTCTTGCTCTCTGTTAGATTGTAGGTGGATGGTATGTTTTCCTTATTTTCTTAAGTCTTGTCAGGACTTCATGTTCAAGTTCCTTTCTCTCTCTCTCCCTTATTCCCTCCCTTCCTCCCCCCCCCCCAAGGAAAGACTATATAAATTTGTAAATCCTAATTCAAAGATGATTTTTTTGTGTGTGGGTATCGAGTTTGACTTGTTTTTGCCTTTTGGTTTGGGTTGTGTTGTTTTTTTGGAAGATGTGTGTGTGAGGGGTGGGGATATGTATTTTTTATTTTTTTCAAATATATTTTGGTGCTGTATGTGATGAGAGGCTCATTCATAGCAAATCAATGAACCATTTCTTGTAGGCAGCTTTGTTGAAAATAAAGGTTTCTCTTTGATTTCATGAAAAAAAATGTAGCTTATTTAAGAATGGCAAATCAGACCATCCATCAGATTTAACTTATAATTTATCCTAATATGGAAGGTGTAATTAGCACTTCCATTTCAATCCTATATACCAGGCTTATTTGGTGGGTGCTGACCTGGTGTAATCTGTTATCTTTTGGGATGATTTTAGTCTCACTTATGCTTCTGACTTTTAAAGTTTGTGTTAAGTAATCTGCTGTTATACTGATCAGCTTGCCTTTGTATGGGGCTTGATTTTTCTATCTTCTTTCATTATATTTTCTTTGGTTTGTGTGTTTTGTAGTTTAATTATAATATGAAAGTGAGAGGTTCTTTCTTGATTTTTTTGTTTGTTTGTTTTTTAGTTTTTCGAGGTAGGGTCTCACTCTGGTCCAAGCTGACCTGGAATTAACTCTGTCATCTCAGGGTGGCCTTGAACTCATGGCAATCCTCCTACCTCTGCCTCCTGAGTGCTGGGATTAAAGGCATGCGCCACCACGCCCGGCTCTTTCCTGATTTTGTCTGTCTGGCATTCTAAAGGCTGCCTGTATCTGCATTGGCATCACTCTCCCTATTTGGGGGAAGTTTTCTTCTATGATTTTCTTGAAAATACCTGCTGTACCTTTGCAATGAAATACTTCTTCTACTATGCCCTGAATTCTCATGTTTGATCTCTTCATAGTGTCCCAAATGTCTTAAAATTTCCATTCAAGACTTCCTATTAGTTTGTCTTGCTCTTTGGTGGACTGTATTAGATCTGCAACCTGGTCTTCTAGTCTATATATTCTGTCCTCTCCTTGATAAATTTTACAGGTGAGACTTTCTTCAAAGTTTTCTATTTGACTTACTCTGTTTTACATTTCTAATATTTCTTTTTTTAAATTTTTTGTTTGTTTTTATTTATTTGAGAGTGACAGACGTGAAAAGAAGCAGATAGACAGAGAGAATGGGCCTGCCAGGGTCTCCAGCCACTGTGAAAGAACTCCAGACTCGTGTGCCCCCTTATGCATCTGGCTAATGTGGGTCCTGGAGAATAGAGCCTCGAACAGGGGTCCTTAGGCTTCACAGGCAAGAGCTTAACTGCTAAGCCATTTCTCAAGCCCATTTCTAATATTTCTGATTGGCATTTTCCATTATTTTTATTTCTATTTCTTTATTCATATCTTGTATTGACCTCCTTATTTCATTAAGTTGGTTTTCTGTGGTCTCCTTCAGGAGTTTGTTTTCTTCTCTGATTCCTTTGATTTCTTTAGGTATAGATACAATCTTTTTTTTTTTTTTGAAGTCTTTGTCAGGCATTTCATCTAAAACTGTCTCACTGGAGGTCATTTCTGACCAAGAGAAATAGGTGGTAAATCCTATTGCTGAAGACTCCACATGATTGGGCTGCAAGGTCACTCATAAATCTTGATAGAATTGAGCTGAAAACTTCCTCTGTGTAGACCAGATGACACAAATATGGAAAAAGCTATGCTGCATGAAGCTCCATGGGAGAGAAAGAAGTCATCAGTGGAGATCAACAACAGTGGACACTGCAAGCCTGAAGTTTGGCCAGTCAGGCCAAATGAGCCAACTGGTGCAATAGTGGCATGTCTGTTATGGGGGAAACCAACCACTCTCCAATTTGACTGGAGGCCTTCTTCACAGGAGGGAATATATGTATTATAATGAAAACCTATGACATGAGCTCTAGGTGGTGTAACACCTGCTGGTGTCTGGCTAAATGCATGTATTATGCTCACCAAGTTGCCCAGTAAGCACTTCTCTTAATGTTTATACCCATATATTAATGCTACTCTAATTTTTTGTTAGAGAAGCTTCTCTTTTCAGATGGCTATGACCTGTGGAATAACTCAAAAGTCACCATAGTGCTGAGAAGAAGTGACAGAGAAATGATCATCACTGAAACATCTCTATCACACTTTCCATGGCCCAGGCTCCATTGTGGAAGAGGTGGTGGAAAGAATGTAATAGCCAAAGGAAGAGTAGGGGTCCTTATAATAATCTCTTTCCGGGCTGGAGAGATGGCTTAGCGGTTAAACGCTTGCCTGTGAAGACTAAGGACCCCGGTTCGAGGCTCAGTTCCCCAGGTCCCACGTTAGCCAGATGCACAAGGGGGCGCACGCGTCTGGAGTTCGTTTGCAGAGACTGGAAGCCCTGGCGCGCCCATTCTCTCTCTCTCCCTCTATCTGTCCTTCTCTCTGTGTCTGTCACTCTCAAATAAATAAATAAAAATTTAAAAAAAAAAATCTCTTTCAGATACAAAATGGCCTAGCTATCCATGACCTCACAGTGCCTGGCACTACCTACACAAGGTCCTCATACTAGGAAGAAAAGATGATGACATCAAAATAAAAGAGAGACTGATTGAGAAGAGGAGGGGATATGATGCAGAGTGCAGTTGTGGAGGGGAAGTGAGGAGGGAGGGAATTATCATAGTTTGTTGTTTATGCTTACAGAAGTTGTCAATAATAATAAATAGGGTTGGAGGGATGGCTTAGTTATCAAGGCCTTTGTCTGCAAAGCCAAAGGACCCAGGTTTGATTCCCCAGGGCTCACTTTAGCCATATGCACAAAGGGGGCACACATCCAGAGTTCATTTGTAGTGGCTGGAGGCCCTGATGCACCCATTCTCTCTCTCTCTCTCTCCCTCCCTCTTTCTCTATCAAATAAATAAAAATAAAAAATTAAATATTTTTTTTTAAAAAATAGGATCTCCATTTAGATAAAATGACTAGGAATGATATTATGGAGGTTTATTCCTTTATCTGGCTAATAGATAATTGTTTTTCTCTTTTGATCCATCATTGTTTTTATACCTCATACATGATAATTTCTATTTATATATGTTATAATTTAATTAACTTATGAATATCTCTCACAGAGTACCATTTGAATCTGATCTTGAGATATCCACGTACCTCCTTCTTTTTTTTTAAATTTTTATTTATTTATTTGAGAGTGACAGACACAGAGAGAAGGACAGATAGAGGGAGAGAGAGAACGGGCGGGCACACTAGGGCTTCCAGCCTCTGCAAACGAACTCTACATGCATGCACCCCCTTGTGCAGCTGGCTAATGTGGGACCTGGGGAACTGAGCCTCGAACCGGGGTCCTTAGGCTTCACAGGCAAGCGCTTAACCACTAAGCCATCTCTCCAGCCCCACATACCTCCTTCTATCAGGAGAAAATAATTAGCCTGAATTTTCAGTTTTCTTTAAAAGTTTTTGTTAGATTTTATTGGATCAAGAGAAGAAAGTATAGAGAGGTTTGGACCAGTGGGAGTATGGGTATCCTCCCCCTCTGCCCTTATGCTGGGCTGGGATGGGGGAAAGACCTGGAGGTTCAAGTGTCAGAAGAGATGCACAGCTGAGAAGAAACCTTGCTTACCCAGTAAGCATGTATTTATAATCTATTCTGGTAGGATTCACTCTCAGGCTCAGATGAGTTCCGAGAGAGAGCTGATTGGTATGGAGTCAGGGAGCTGGCTCAGGAAGAGGCCAGCCATGACACCAAGTTTTAGGGCTGAGCTTAAGCAACTACATTGCCAGAATCATATTTAAACCTTAATTCTAGGAAAGTGGAACTTCTTTCCAGGGAGGGGACTAAGGTTGTTTATGAAGAAACAGATCTAGGTAACTATTTTTTGTGTGGTTTTTCAAGGTAGGGTCTCACTCTAGCCCAGGCTGAACTGGAATTCAATGTGGAGTCTCAGTGTGGCCTCGAACTCATGGCAATCCTCCTACCTCTGCCTCCCAAGTGCTGGGATTAAAGGAGTGTGCCACAACACCTGGCTCTAGGTAACTTCTTTATGCAAGAGATAAGGAGAGGCCTCATCCTTTTCTGATCTCCAGCAAAATGCTGATTGCAAGGGCATACTCAAGGACCTTCCTGCCTTTTACTTTCAGGGCCCAGTCACCCTAAACTACATCAATCTCCCCTCTGAAGAAGCAACCCTAACTGCCCTTAGGGAATTGGACTGATGACTGATCTTACTCCTTCAAGCTGAGTGGGATTGTTGAGTGTGGCGGTTGGGAAACATCTTCAGAAGGTCTATCTAAAGGACCCAAAAGTGAATTAATGCAATGCAGAAAGACAGCCCTGGAAGAAAATGTTGGGGTGAAAGAATAAAAGCAAACTGAAGGTCTTTAGTTTCCCCTCTTATAGACTTTTATGACCTGAGTTTTGTTTTTATGGTTCCATTGAACTTTGAAACTTATTTCTATATGTATTCATGTCTAAAATATATTTAAGGGCTGGAGAAGTGGCTTAGCAAGTAAGGTGCTTGCCTGCAAAACCTAAGGGACCCAGGTTCAATTCCTTAGTACCCACATAAGCCAGATGCACAAGGTGGCACATGCATCTGGAATTTGTTTGCAGTGGCTGGATGCCCTGGTATGCCCATTTTCTCTCTTTTAAATGTTTTTAGTTTTTAAATCATTTTTGAGAGAGCAAGAGCAAGAGAGAGAGAAAGAGGCAGAGAGAGAAAGAATGGGCACGCCAGGGCTTCCAGACACTGCAAACAAACTCCAGACACATGCTCCCCCTTGTGCATCTGGCTAATGTGGGTCCTGGGGAATTGAGCCTCGAACCGGGGTCTTTAGGCTTTACAGGCAAGCACTTAACCACTAAGCCATCTCTCCAGCCCACATTTTCTTTATAAAAATAAAGAAAGCAAAAAGTCTTTGCGAGCCACCAAGTTAATAATCATTGTCTTGTGATTAATCACATGATTTCTCCAAGGGTGAACTTTCTTAGGCCTGATTCAACAAGTAGTTCTACTCCTGAGAGAGACATGGGCACTAAAGCAATTCTATCCTATGTTTTCTAATTTGGGCTGCCTATGAATGTATTGCCTCCTGGGATTTTTTTGTGGTATGAAAAGTTAGTACTCACACCAGTTTCTCAGGAATTGTGACAAAACACACACACACACACACATATATGTGTGTACGTGTGTGTATCTTGCTTTCTTGTGAGCTTATAACTCTTCTACTTGTCTCAGTGCAACATTAAGTTGTATAGAAACTCTGTTTTATGTATTCCATATCTTCTAGAGAGAAATGGAAGAAACTTTCCATGCCTTGTACCTGAAAGTACCTGTGTCCATCATCTAATGGGTCATATAAAAGCAGGTATAAAACTTACATTCAGTAGTATGCTTGTTTGTGAGTATGTTTATATGTGTATCCAAGCTGTTTCTTATTCCTATATAGTATGACAATAGCTCCATGTAAAAGTAGTGTATGTTGAATTGATACCTATCAAAACATTTGAAATGATACAGTAAAGCCAAACTTCCATATGTAATATTTTAAATTCAAAGTCATATATGCTTTCTAAGAAAATAGGACAAATATATATCTTTTTGCTTATCTTTAACCTTTGCTAGATTTTGTTGAGGTTTCTTTAAATTTTACCCCAAATTCCCATAATTTTATTCATATATGTACCACAATTTATGCATGTATAAATAAGTGCTTTGTGTTTAAATTACTGAAATAACCACAAAATTTTTGGTGTTACTATTGCCTCACTATAATCTGATCTCTGCATAAGTATACATCAAGATATTAAAATATTTTAGAAGGGCTGGTCAGGTAGCTCAGTGAACAAGCATTTACTTGAGCACTTAAGTTCAGATCCTCATAACACATCTGAGAAAGCAGGACCATCTCCAATTCCAGTATGCTTATGGCAAGAAGGGAGACAGAGACAGAAGAATCACCCAGAAGCTCATGAGTAAGCTCATTTGGCAAAGGCAGCAATGAACAACTGAAGACTGCCTCCAACAGGGTGGACAATGAGGACTGATGCCTGATATTGTCCTCTGACCTCCACATACATGCTTGCACTCACACACAAACATGTTTTAGTCATTTTTTAAAATTGTTCTTGAAAATAATATTGCTCTGAGAATAGAATGGAAGCTTTTTATTATACTAGGAAATTACACAATGTAGCTTCTCCATCTGTCTCTAAACAAATCTCCTCCCAGAGTGATCATGGTCTCAGTTTTTCTCTGTTTTTCAAATATTGTAGTACTAACCACACTAGACATGTAACTAAAGTGTTCATGGATATATCTTTCAAGTGACAGGCTTGTGTATTCAGGTCTCCTTTTTAAAGAATATGTAAGGTTAGGCTTTTTTTCCACTTATGTTTCAGAAATTTGATCATCTATCAAAATCAAAAGATATACTTATTTTAATTCATAAAACATATATATGCTAATTGTGAAATATGAATAAAGTTATTTATTGTAACATTACTCAGAATTCCAAAATGTTAGAAACCAAAATGTCTAAAAGTTAACTAACTAGCAGTTTCCTTACAATAAACTGACAATTATTAACATGGCAATAAGGAATATACTTGAATACCTAATCCATCTCTGTGAATATAATCACATTAATGAGTGTTTGGCATAGTTGCTGAAGAATGAAATAGTTTTAAACATAATTTCATTTATGGTGGCAAAATTAGGCAGTAATACAAAGATCA